>NW_007578968.1:217247-314860 GCF_000690725.1 Stegastes partitus | reverse complement strand
GTGTGTGTGTAGTGTAGAAAATGTAGCTGAATGGAGCTAATTTAACTCAGTGCAGTTCTGTCTTTGAAGCTGTTACTTGTTTGAGGTGTCCAACAGGGGATCTCGTTCCAAATTTTTGTACAAATGTGGTAAAATTATTAAAGTGTGGGAAAAAGAACTGGCAGATATCATGTATCAGGCTGAATAACATCCAGGATCTAGAATCAGCCAGTAGTCGCTCATGGTCAATCAGTAGGTTTTTATCAAACCGCACAGTATCGTCTTTCATGTAATAGAAATTCCACTTAGCGCACGAATAACAGGTCTAATTTGTTTTTACGATTCTTGTTATTAGAAAGGAGCAGCAGAACTAGAAATGTGCTTAATGTGTGCGGTTCCAGCGCCGGTGGAGAACGGAGGCACAGAGGCCGACATGACCACAGAGGAGGAGACGTGGGAGCAGAAGGAGGAGCCGGGGGGAGGCGAAGGAGGTGGAGGACAGGAGGACCAGGGGACGGGAGGAGCCTGCGAGGAGGGGGGTGCCGCTAGCAAAGAGGATGATGAGATGATGGAAGAGGAAGAAGAGGAGATGCCCATGCCCAAAGTGGCTCCGGCACCACCAGATGCCCCCAAGAAAGAACACGTGAACGTGGTCTTCATCGGTCACGTTGGTAGGTGTTTATGTGTCTGTACTCTTTTGTATGAGGAAGGTCATAAAAACATTTATTCATCTTAACATATTTCTGCTTGTTTTTATGTGTCAGATGCTGGCAAATCAACTATCGGAGGCCAGATCATGTAAGTAGCCCATTTTTCTTGTTCTGTTTTAGTTGATTACGCTTCTATAGGACTTGATAATGCATTTAAAAAGTTTAATATAACCTGTTCAGATTTGCTGACCCTTAAATTTGCGAACCATATGGAAAACTTCTGCTGCACTGAGACACAGCAACATTGCAACAAAGAGTTAAATATTATTGTTGGCAGGAAATCATCGAATATGTGTATATACTGTATTGCATCATCTTTTACAGCTGCGGTGTTCAGAGAAACAAAGGCACTATGGCTGTCAGCTGCTGTGTAACAGATTGCAAACAGTATACTTCAGCTGTAGATTTTGCTTCCACAATGCCACATTTCAAACACGCATAACATCACTTTAGGGTTCCTGCGCAGTATGGAAAAGTGTGCAGTTGGTTTAAGTAGATTTAGTCCGCCTAGGTATGGAGAACAAAAGAGAGTATAAAAAAAGCATTTGTGTTTCCAGATTATTGTGAGTGCTTTTAATGTGGAACTGGCAGCAAGGGCAGCCAAATGTTTACTGCTGTATGAGACAGGGTCAGAGCGAGCTTGATGTCGTCGAAAATAAGAGGCGAAGTCTGTCGTTAAAAACACACACTCTTGTGCAGAGCTGCCTTTCACCTGTACCAAATCAACAGCCAAATTATGTATTTTGAAAGAAAACGCGGCAGTGTTTTGAATTGACTTTGAATAAACAGAAATAGCCAAATATAAACTTGTCTTTGAGTATTTATGAGTTATGCAGTGATGAAGTTATCAGAGAAGTAAATGGAGAATCTTTTCTGCATGAGGAAACCATAATTTCCTGGCTGCGTTAGCGGTGAATAAACAAGTCTGCCCAGACACCATGAAAATGTAATTGTTTAACTGTTATCAAGTCATTTTTTGGTTCTTATTTATAGAGAAGATTTTTAAAAATATGTGGGGACAGTATTATAATATTATTTATTCAATATGTTCAGGAGAATGATTTGATTATAGGTAACAGCGGTTCTCTTTACATAAAGATGTTGCTCTTCCTCATTGCTCACCGTTGTAGCGTTGCAGCTTGAATGTAGGTGCTGTACATTGAACATGTCTGGGTTTGGGTTACTTGAATTTTGTGAGCTACATGGAGTCACAGTCCTCTGGTATAATAAAATAGCATATATAGTCAAAATGTACTTAAAAACATTTAATGTCTATCTCTTAAGAACTCAGATGTCAAATATGGTCTGAAAAATCTGCTGTGAAATCTGGAATTTTGTGTCTGGACAAGTGCAGAATTTTCAAACGGAAACTATGCAGGAATCCTCTCACTTGTGTTGCTGTCCTCCTTGTTAGGTACCTAACTGGAATGGTGGACAAGCGAACCCTGGAAAAATATGAAAGAGAAGCGAAAGAAAAGAACAGGGAGACATGGTGAGAAAAGCCTGGTTTTTGTCATTCAGCAGCTGATCACTGTGGAATTACACGAGAAATATTTAAACAAATATGGAAAATGTTTGCTTTCATTAGGCTTGTTTGCTGTATGTGCACTTTTTTTTTTTTTTTAGATTATAAATGAAAGCAATGAAAAAACATGATTGTTGCAGGTACCTGTCGTGGGCTCTGGACACAAATCAGGAGGAGAGGGACAAAGGAAAGACGGTTGAGGTTGGGAGAGCTTACTTTGAGACCGAGAAAAAACATTTCACCATCCTGGACGCCCCTGGACACAAGAGCTTTGTCCCCAACATGATTGGCGGGGCGTCGCAAGCTGACCTGGCAGTCCTGGTGAGGCAGACCAGTAGTCACATGGACATACAACTAAACCACAAAAACATACGTGGAAACTTCTCTTACTACTCCTACAGCATAGTCCACTTCTCCACTGCCATTCTTGTATTTTACAAATGGTTTCATGTGCAGACATTGAGAGGGTAAAGCTACATCTGCCTACCTTATTGGTCTGTGTTAGGTGATTTCGGCAAGAAAGGGGGAGTTTGAGACTGGATTTGAGAAGGGTGGACAGACGCGGGAACACGCCATGCTGGCTAAAACAGCAGGGGTTAAACATCTCATCGTCCTGATCAACAAGATGGATGACCCCACTGTCAACTGGAGCCTAGAAAGGTGAGCAGGGCTGAGAATAACATAGATTTGATGTGTTTTTTTAAATGTTTGTTTTGGTCTATTTTGGGAAATGAATAATACCTTTAAAAAAGTATGTGTTAGGAATTCAAATTGTCACTAGTTGTTTTTATAAAGGACCGATGTGCTGCTGTTGCTTTGAGATGCTCTCAACAAATTTCTTCCATTTGTGGTTCTCTTATGCAGTCTTTTTTTATTTTGTAAAAATCCACAGTGGTTATACATTTAGTACTTTGATAACCTATTGCACATGACACAGTGAGTATTTGCACACATTCCAGGTCAGAAAAATAATGTCAGACTGACAAATACAAAGTTTGATTTTATATATTGTAGTAAATCGTTTTGTTGTGTTCTTGCAGGTATGAGGAGTGTAAGGAGAAGCTGGTGCCATTTCTAAAGAAGGTGGGCTTCAACCCTAAAAAGGACATCCACTTTATGCCTTGCTCTGGACTCACAGGTGCCAACCTCAAGGACCCAGTACCTGAATGCCCCTGGTACACGTAAGTCAGCTCTCTGAATTGTTTTTGAAGTCATTAAAAGTTACACATGATCCATTTACCCAAATGATGAACCTTTTGTAGATGGTTCGTTTTTCCTGGTTACATAAAGTACTCACATCCCAGCACCCCATTCATATTTCAGTACACTCTGGTTCTTTCTTGTCAGAGTTGTGACGTTGTGTTTTTTCCAGTGAAATGAATAAAAAAAGATGATAAAATATTGATGAGGGTTCCAGCATGCGACCAAAAATCTGTCAAATCCGACTAAACATTTTCATTAGTAGTACCAGTGTTCCTGACAGTTAACAGGTCTTTCTGTGTGTGTCTCTGTGTGGCCTACTCAGGTAGATAAAATCACTCAGTTTCAGCTTTCTGAGTCGTGTGCGCTGCAGTAACCAGGTGGCGACCAGTGGCTTCTCTGTTGCCGGCTGATGTATATGAGATGGATATGAGATGTTTAGGGAACAGGATTAAATTCTAGCTTTAGAAAACAACCTGGGTCACACTCTCCTCTTCTAAACCTCCTCAGTCTCGGTTGCACCGCACCACCCACCAATTTCATTCTCAACTTCTGGAGAACGCTGAGATAAGATAAGAGTCAAAATGACGTATTGCACTTGTTGCAGAGAGTGCAGCCAAAGTAAAGCTTTTCTGTCCGAGCTTCAAAGTTCCCGATGGAAATGTTCATGTTCATAAAGTAGGAAAACCATCCTGTGCTGTGACAAGTGCCTGGCCAGCAGAGCAGCCTTCCTGCCCCCAACATTTCAGTGCAAGGCAGCAGCGCACTGAAACAGTGGGGAGTCAGAAAAGATCATAAAAAATTTAGCACAGCTTACAATGTGAAGAAGGGCTAATATTTACTAACTGTTAGCCCCAGATCGAGCTCATTAAAAAGAACAAGTCGTGCTTTTAACAGATGTTTTGGCACTAAAAGGCACAGTGAAAAGCTTTGGGTTCATCTGAATTATGTGCTGGTGCACCTGAATAAAAAAAAACTGCAAACAATGTAGAAAGTTAGTCTGAACCCTGTTGACTGTGTGGTCAGTTTACCTGGATCAGCTGCTGGTAGCTTCTCTCCTTTAATGCCATAGCAGTATCAGAATGTCATTATTTTATTTCCTGAAAGTTTAAAGCTCTAGAGGGAATATTTTCTGATCTTATCACCACTCCACAGATGTTTTAGGTATACTTTAACCATGTTCACCACATAGTACAATGTCCATTATTTCATTCTGTGTTTGTTGAAAGTGCAAGACTAAGAGAAGGATACATTTGCAGATGGGTGGATAAGTAGTTGAAAGTTGATGTTGTGTGAGTAAAGGCTGTTGTGTGTCTGTGTGTAATGATAAAGGAAGAACAAGACAGAAGGTAATAAAGAAAAAAAAATATTTAAAGATATATTTTAGTAATCTAAAAAGTAGCTGAGTATGCAAGTAAATCAGTGAAAAAGTACGGAAATAATTGAGTGAAAAATAATAATAAACTCATATGTACTTCAGATTATGATGATCAACGTCACCATGGAAAGAGAAATGACAAAATTGATGTTTGATGATTATGATAATCATTATTATCAACAGTGAACTGATAAACTGTCATCCCAAAAAATCCAGTCATAGTATCAGTTCTCATCATCATTGTCATCCCCACCTCACAAGGATACGATTAGATAAGACTTTATTGATTCTGCTTATTGATCGTATTCTTTACCAAGCCCCTTTTGAATCCCGCTTAGTTTTCTGGGTGGAAAAACACTATGTTTTCAGTGTCTGTGCCACTGTGGGAGTTGATGGGCAAGTCGAATTGGCTGTAGCAACAGTGTGTCTGTCATCATCTAAAGTGGATGAAGTGAAAGATTATTTGTACAGCATTTTCACATAGTTTCTCTTTTTCAGAAAATAAAGTGCTCAGCCTGCCTGTGTGGAGCTAAGGTTATTTCAACTTTGCAAATGTACCCTTGGTAATGACCTTGCTGCTCATTTGTGGAGCATTGAAAGTCATGTTTTAAGTGTCAAATACCTGGCATTCCTGGAATTTAAACCCATGTGGTGAAATGATAATTTTACAGATATTACAACAAGCACTTCAGTCATTTTTCATGAAATGAAGCCACATTTTGAACTATTTCCTTCTCTTTGGCATAGCTACTTCTTTCCAGCAACGTAAACATGATTTTAGTCTCCAGTAACCAGCTCATTTTGTTGTGCTTAATAATCTGGTTGCACTTCATTATCATTCTGCTATAGGAGAAAAATTCTTTTAACCAATCACTATTGTCTTGTGAAAGACTGTGATTAAATTTTTTAATCCACCACAAAAAAAAAACAAAAAAACAACTCAATTCTGCGAAATGTGAAATTTTCAGTTTGGTAGGTAGCTGGCCTGGAGGTTGTATTTACTGTAGCAAAGTGGATTTGGAAAATAGTAACACGTAGGTAGTGGAAGGAGAGAAGAAAGCCAAAGGAAATGAACAGTCAATGGCAGACTTATACCCGCATCCTACATCCTCTGAGTCAGACTGACATGAATTTGACATCATTGTATTAAAATTGACAACTGTCACAAAAGCATTCCTGCGTCGATAATAAGAATTGATAAGCTTCGATGCATGTGATTCTGCAGAATCTGACTATTTGGAACCGGTTCTTGATTTCCATCCCGACACTTCTAATAATAACATTATCATCCATCGCAAAATAATAAAGACAATTGTGATAATAATAATCGTGAATGTAGTAGTCATCATCATTGCCACTCTATTAATAGTCTGTGTAATAATACTGAGTTCCTTAGGTATAGTATGCTGGTAATAGACGTGATATAGTAGGAAAGTAATAAGGGTGGAGAAGAGAGGAGAGAGAGAATCAGTACAGTCCATTATTTCTTCATCCTTCACACCTTCACCTCCTGGGCTGACTTTGCTAATTGCTCATGCGTGAGCACAATTTATGCATCAAAATTCATGAAATGCTAAGTGTGTTTACATATGTTACATTTTAAGTTTATTAGGATGAATGAAGAAAAACTGTCGAAGTGCATGTGATGTTCCTTTGTTTGTATGCTGTACACAATTTAACCCTGATGGTTAAACACAGTTTCTGGAGGAAAAGAATTGAGCAGATTTGTTCTTTTTGTTGTTTCTAGTTGTAGTTTTATTACATTCGTTTTTGTTGATGCATTGGTTTATGTGGAGTCTGGATTTTACCAGATGCTGCTGCAACATTTTCTCCTCCCTCAGACTTTATACTGTGGTTTGCTTGAAAAAATAAACAAAAATCTGCCACAATGCACTTGAAATACGTGTCACAAATCACTCACTGCAGACCATGGGAAAACACAATAGCTGCACTCACGAACAATGATTTTGACAGCTCAAAAAATGTCCCCAAGTGGATTTTTTTTTCACTGCGATGACTGACGTTCTCTTTTTTTCTGTTTACCAGGGGATTGCCATTTATCGCCCACCTGGACAGTTTGCCAAACTTCACCAGATCCAGCGACGGACCCGTCAGACTACCCATCGTAGACAAATACAAGGTGAGCAGCTGGAGGCCGTCGTTTTTCTTCCTTAAGAGAAAAAAATAATAATTCAGAAATCTGTGGCAGCTCATTTTCTGCGCCGCACTGGTCTCAGTGGGATGAGTAGGTGTAAAATTTCTTTTGGTTTTTGCACACTTGGCCAAAATCTTTTGTGCTCCCTCTTCAGTTTGTCATTTTTCTTCCTCTTGGGTGATTTTCCAAGAACACACAAGCATGCTCAGACACACACACACACACACACACACACACACACACTGCAGCCTCTGCATAGTCATTCCTCTTTAAGATAATTCAACTTCTTGGCTCTTATCTTGGTTTAGATGTTGGAAGCAGTTCAGCACATACTGTAAGTGTTGGTGGAATTGAGTTATTTTGGAGTTCCTTACATTAATCATCAGTGCTTTCCTTTCTTCATATGTCATCTCCTCTCTTTATCCTGTTGTCTTTCTCTTGTTTAAATACTCCTCTCTGCCTGCGGTTGCATAAGAGCCTTATGTAGCAGTTATATGACTAAGTAGCCCCGACTGGTGTTCTCCTGATGTAACGGGATTACGGTTCAGTTAACTGGGTGCTGCATACTAATGATCAGCCAGCCGAGATGCAGCTGGGACGCAGAGCTGTGCACAAAAGAATTACTCTGATTATCTAAATGGCTACTGGAGAAATGATTGTTTCATTTTTCTGTGCCATTTACTTAGCATAAAGATGGGACACAGTGAGAAACAGCTGCCTGGTTTTGTTCAAAGGTGACAAAATGAACCTACTAGCTTGTCTTGTTTACTATGTTCAAAAACCACAGTGTGAGGAACATGTCCTCTGAGTGAACTCCAAGCAGACTAGAAAGCACTATGACAAGAACAGCTACTTGTCCATAGTGTCTGCAGATGTCCTCTTGCATGTTCTCAAGGGAGTATAACCAGCCCTTAGCAAGACAGTGCATATGCATGTTTCCCAAAATGTCAAACTACTCATTTGAAATGTTTAAATAAAAGCAGAGGTGTATAGTGGATTCTCTTCCAAAAATCCATGTTTTACTAAGGCTTGTGTCACAACTAAAGATAGGTGACAAATTATAGAAAAAAACTAAACCCTTGACCCCTACAGTGAGAAGATTGAGCGACTCTGTTACACTGAAGGGCAAGAGTCGTCTCAAATCAATACTAAATAGTTCTAGGTAAATGAAATGTTTCTGTCCTGATGGGAGTCGCTTCTTCCAGGATGACGGTGTCTCCATCCATGTAGGTCACAAGGGGTCAGTGAAGGGTTTAATGAAACTGATGTGAATCATGTGCTTTGATCTTCTCAGTCACTACATCTCAACCTAGCTGAACACCTGTGGGAGATTTTGGACTGTTGTATTTAGCAGGCAATGTCTCCACCACAATCATCAAAAGAGAGTATCTACTGGATAAATGGTCTTCATTCCTCCGGCTGCCTTCCAGAAACACTTAGTTGTATTATAACTTATCAGTTTTTGACGTGTCTGCATGCCAGAGCTTGACATTATGAGGGAGTTTCATGAGATGGGATGTATTCAAATAGCTTTAATTTGATAAATGTAACTCAAATTAGTTTTTTAAGACACAAAATACTAGATTTTGAGGGATGGTATGCAAAAGTAAATCCCTTTTTTTCTTACTGTAGGTCATTAGTAGATCATCTTTGAAATACCAGCAGCCTGTTAATCACAGACTGTTTAAAAAGGATGGACTGCAGCTTTGAAAAGTAAAGCCAATGTAGAAATGAACTTGACCTGCATTCCTTTTTCTAGCCAACTCTTCTGGGTGCAAAAAGAAGTCTGATTATATCGAAGTCTATGAGAAAATTTGCTTATTTAATCATATTCTGAAAATATGAAAATCACCAGACTTGGAGATACATGAGTTTCAGTTAGCAGCAACATATACTGTATTTTTTTTAAAGTGCATTCAGTTGACAATGTAAAGCAACATGTGTGAACTGTGGTCCACACTCATGAGACAGGATATATGTTCTTGTGTGTTTTGTTTCAACACGTTGCTTATTTGAACAAAGTCAAGGATTCTTGTCTTTGTTTCAGTAACTTCTCCATTATATTAAAAATGACTAATGTGTTGGGCGTCCCTGTAGCACAGGGGCTATAGTTCCCTGACCAAGCGGTCGTGAGTTCGACTCCCTCTCCCCATTCTTCTCCCCTCTTTCCTGTCTATCTCTACTGCTCTGAATAAAGGCAAAAAAGCCCCCTAAATATTTATATATATATTTATACATATGTAAAATGACCAGTATTTTTCAAAACTCACTGATGGTTAACGTTGATCTCTTTCAACGTTGGTTTGCAGGATATGGGAACAGTTATCCTCGGCAAGCTGGAGTCTGGATGCATCAGTAAAGCCCAGCAGCTGGTCATGATGCCGAACAGGGTGAGTTCTCCTCTGCATGACTTTGCTCAGTCTCCCAAGGGACCAATAAGCTGTCTACTTGAAATAACGTGAAGCCCTCATTCTAGTACTGGATGTACTGCAGCCTGAAGTGAAAGGGGGTCCTGTAACCACACATATTCCGTTTCTCTTCTAATGAGACTTCTTGTTTCAGTACAGCAACATTGTCCTCATTTACAACATTCACTAGTAATTCTGTGTGTTTGTTGCAGCACACAGTGGAGGTACTGAGCCTGCTGAGCGACGACGTGGAGACAGACGATGCAGGTCCTGGGGAGAACCTAAAGCTGAGGCTGAAGGGCATTGAGGAGGAAGAAATCCTCCCTGGTTTTATTCTCTGTAGCCCCGACAACCTCTGCCACTCTGGTCGCACCTTTGATGCACAGGTAAAGACCAGACCATCATAGTCTCTGTACGCTGGTATACGACATCTGACTGAGATTTTAAATCAAACTCTTCGAGCTGAAGGTTCAGACAGCCACAGGCTTGATTAGTTCTCATTTGTTCCAGATAAACTCCTCACCACACGCCCCTGTATTTAATCTATTGATGTCTTTGTGTGCTGCTCTCTCAAATAAAACACTAAAGTAAATGTATCCTTCTCTAGGTTGGCATAGCAACAGCAACAAATGATTGGGGTTAAGGTCTGTCCAAGCACAGTCTTTGTGGGCGGGATTGTTGCGCTGCGAAATGTTTCGTTTTCAACCCAGACATTTATACCGAGCCGCTGTTAAAAGCCAGCCAGTCACCAGTGTGTCTGTTGTGGTTTGATTTATTGTTTATTGTTTAGAGAAAATGCACAGAGAGCAGCAGTGATAAACTTTAGGAAATGGGGGATTTCTTTACAAGACTCGCTCAAGACGCACTTTACTAGCACGTACCACGATGCAGGTTTTAATGTTGTAGCTTGCTTTGAGTCAATCAGAGGATGTGGGTTCAGCGGCTTTCAGCTTCTGGGTATAAAATAAGAAACTAATTTAACTTTCTGCACAAAATAATCTCCAAGTCTCTAATCTTTCTGTTTTTCTTTTGTAATGATTTTTCTTCAGGCTTGAAAAGAGTTCTAATGAAAACAAACCATTTGAACAGATCACACTAGGGCTGCACCGTTAATTGAATATTAATTACAATCATGATGTTGGCGTTCCCACAATTCAATCAACATGATCCACTGGAATATTAACAGCTAAAGAGTCCATATTGGGCTTTCCAGGTTGTTCACATTCCTGTATTGTGTTGTATAGCTGGTTTTCATGCATGTAAAATATCTGCAAACAAAACCTGAGTCCATGCTAAAGCGAGCTGTTCTCTCTCACAGCAAACACTACTTCTTACCTGCACAAGACACTTCTTCCATTAGTTTTTTTATGACAGCTCGAACAAAAAATAAGCCAGTTCCCTAACAGTCCCCCCAATATTTTCTCACCAGTACAGCTTCTGCTAGAGTTTTCTCTTTCTGCCTGTACTCATAGATCTGGGGTTCAGTACATAACCATCATTACCTCGCTTTTGTCGGGCCAGCTGACCAATTAGAGCAGACTGGGCCTTTGGGGATGGAGACCTTAGAGAGACAGGAGCTAGAACAGAGTGTTGCAGACAGAGAATGAGAGGAGGTGCTGCAGCAATGTACAGTATGAGAAGAATATTGTTTTTTGAATATTAAAGCATGTAAACCTATTTTAGATCCCAAATAAACAATTATAAACCTTTAAGCATATACATAATATGTTTTTTTAAAAGGTTTGCACTGCTCATAGAAGACTCCACTCTTAGAAAACAGACCATGTCGATAAAATTACTTTCTTTTGGCTTCTGACATAAGAACAACTTTATTGGGGAATATTATTTTGATTCACAAAGATTTGTACATTAGCAGGAATGTAAGAACAACATGGAAGTGGAAACAGTGCTCCGTTTAAATGTGAAAGTGCAATAGAAATGTTTTGGCCCTAAAAATTAGTGAATAGTCATGATTGTGATTATTGTTTTCACTGTATTTGTGCAGCCCTGGGATCATACTATACACACACATGAATTAGCATATAGTCTTTGTTGTGTTTTAAGTACTCAAAAGTAAAAAAATAGTTGGTGGGTTAGTCAGTGAAATCAACTGTATTTTGTTTGTTTTTTTCTCTAAAAGCCCCATCTTTCTCATTTCATTTCATTCTTTTCAGATCGTCATCATCGAGCACAAATCAATCATATGTCCTGGTTACAATGCAGTCCTTCACATCCACACCTGCATTGAAGAAGTGCAAATCACAGTAAGTTGTTGCTCTACAGAACAACATTTTTGACATGACTAGAATATGTTTGAATTATTTAATTTGCTCAGCGAGTGGTGTTTGATCGCCTCCTGTTCCAACTAGACTGTGGTTAATCTCATCTAATTGCAACCACAGGCCTTAATCTGCCTGGTGGACAAGAAGACGGGGGAGAAAAGCAAAACACGACCACGCTTTGTTAAGCAGGACCAGGTGTGCATCGCCAGGCTGAGGGCAGCAGGAGTCATCTGCTTAGAAACCTTCAAAGATTTCCCTCAGATGGGGCGATTCACTCTGCGAGACGAAGGTAAGAACGCCGTGGGTGTTTGTTTGCAAGACAGTTTGACTATTATTACTAGCATGTTACGTAACTTTTATGCACGTCTGGCTGATCTTTCTAGTGATACAAAAACATAATTTGGTCCCTCACTTCTCTTCATATCACCAGGCAAAACTATCGCTATTGGCAAAGTGCTGAAGCTGGTGCCAGAAAAGGACTAAATGCAACAATGGCAGCATGCATGGAGTTCTTCCACTCGCTACCAGAGGAGAAACGCTGCTAGAGCCGACCCAAACAGCTACTCTCTCTTTATACACAACTATGCTGAAGAGAAGAACAACAAGGAGGGTAGAAGGAGGAGAATAAAATCACGTCAAATGAAGAAAATAAGACTGAATCAGTTTTTATGATGAACAATACGAAATGAGAGACCAAGTCCAGTGTGTCAGCTTTCTCATATTGAGAGCTCAGCTATGCCACTAATGTAGCTACATGTCCCCCTTCTGTACTCCCAGGGCTAACCGCGCTGTCGGCTGGCCACGCCATTTGTTTTTAGAATGGAGATGGATGCAGTGTTACTGAGTTTGGGGAAGAAAAAAAAAAACCTTCAGAATGATTTCATGTCCTGCAAAAGACCAGAGTTAGCCTGTAATTATAATTTGCATCTCCCTTTTCAAGAGTGGGAATCCAGTGGACATTTTATTTGGTTTTAAGGATTGCTGTACCAAAATTTTTAGTTTGGTCTCTCTCCACATGAGATGGTTTAATTGGATTGAGCTCACATACTACTCTGATGAACCAAGGATAAACACACTCACACAGACAGACACACACACAGCTGTTACATAATCTAAAATGAAAAATAAATGATCAAGCTGAAACAGAACGGTGTGCATGTTTTATTTCTAGTACATATTCACAATAGGGATGGAATGTGTGTATGTGTGGAATGGTAGATTGAATGCACGTATAAGGCACATCTCTGCCTTAACAGACAAAGGACTTTCTAATTCTACATCCTTTTCACCCATTTATACACCTGCTGGAGCTGCTGCACCAGACATCCACTTGTTCAGTTTCTTGCCCACTTTATTTATGAACAGGTGAAGCAGGACATTAAACCTGACACCATCACCGAGAGACTATAAGATTCTTATCCTTGAAAAATGTAGGTTAAAGGAGGAGACACAGAGGTTATGTCTCTTTCAATATAACACTTGGATCTGTCCTCCCTAATAAAACCACATGCCACCTTTGGAAATAACCCCAAACACAAGCAGATGCAAGAGTAAATCCAACTGATAGTGTGTCAGCTCAGCAGGAATGATATGAAATGAGAAAAGTTGATTTATAGGAGGATAAATAATTGAAAGTAATACAGAAATGCAGCGTTACTGCAATTTGTAGTTGTTACCTGATGTCCAATGAATGTTGTATTTTCCTTTACATATATATAAAAAACATTTTCATCATAAATCGTTGCAAAAAAGACACAAGTTGGTGCATAAAAAAATCACATGAATGCAGAAAATAAATTTTTTGACCTCGAGCCCCTGTCCAGTGTTCAGATGAAACCTATGCCCTTTGTTGTATTTTTTTAACAAACATATTAGAATGCATAGTTTATCACAAGATATAACAATAATAATCTTATGACAAACTATTAATAATAATTTCACAAAGATGCTATTTTTACCCTTTTAAACTCCCCTATATTTTCATTTTTTATTGTGAGTTATATTTCACAAACCTCCGTTTTTCAAATTAGGTGGTCATATATAAATTCTACTTTTTCACTCAAATAAAGAATTCATTTTAAACCAGTTGGCATGTTGGCTGTAATTGTTCAGTTTTGTCGTACAAATAAAGTTGTGAAGTTTGTATTACGTGACGTAGAGCGTTAGCATTGCGCATGCGTGCGTGCCGACTACACGTGAAGCAGGCAGCATGGCTGAAAAAACAGAAGTCGCACTAGACCGGGCTCAGGTAAAAGTTTCTTCCACCTCGCTGTAATATATTTAAAGTCTTTAATCATCGCATGTAGGGCAGTAAAAGTGTTTCTTACATGGTAATGATAAAATATGTTATTATGTATCAACAGTTGCTTGGTTTGTGTGCTGGCTAACGGGGGTTTAGCCTCGAAGCTAAGCTAATTCACAGCAGCTCTGCATGGATCCCTGGAAGAAAAAAAAAAACTGTTGGTCGGTGAATTAGTATTTTTCTTTGTAGCTTACATTAATGTGTCTTGACAGGTGAAGAAGGCCGTCCAGGCTTTGCAGGCTTTCCTCAAAACCAAAGCCTCTGGCGAGTCGCTGTTCCTGGACGAGACACAGCAGGTCACCCTTCTCTTCACCCTGTGGAAGATCCCTAAAAAGCCACAGACCATCCGCATGTGAGTCCAGCACACAGACACACGATCCTGCCTGGACTTCTTCTCTAGCAGTTATTTTCCTACATCTGATCAGGGGTAATTGCTTTTGGCTTTTTTCGTAATTGTCTTGTTGTTTGTTTGTTGTAGTCCTTTGCCTCATGGCCAGCGGACTGACACAGATGAGATTTGCCTCTTCACCAGAGATGAGCCCAAGATGACCTCAGAGCAGACCCAGAGGTTTTATAAGAAGTTCCTTGAGGAGAAAGGTGTCAAAAACATATCTGAGGTACCTGCCAGTCATAGAGTTTATGAAGCAGTGACAACAGCCACTTTGATCATTTCAGCATTAACAGCTGCATGACATAAAAAGGTGTGCAGTATTCCAAAACATAGAATGGCCAAAATACCGGCGGTCCTACTATATCTATACAGATTTTGGAGAAAGCAAGCCATCTTGCTTTTCTGGTCATTCTGACCCACAATCCTCTGTGCTGTTAGGTCACAGTGTCCCATGCGAGTATAAACAAGCTTGAGCCACCTACAACACACAGACCGATGACCGCTCACACGACTGCAATGGTTAAAGTTTAAGGCACATAGTTATGACAGAGTTGAATGTTCCAACTGTATGCATACAGCATGGAAGAGTGAGTACTTTGTAAGGGTGGCTGTAGTGCACACTAAAAGAAAAAAGTGTGATCTGGAATACAGCCACAGTGTTTAACTGGAGTAAATGCACTATTAACTATAATGTACATTCAGGATTTCAAGGTTAGTTTATCAACCACAGTGAGTTATACATCCTTACTCTGACTAACTACTTGTGTTGTTATACCAATGAGGAATAGATGATTAGAGGAAAATGTCTAATTGCTATCTTCCTGACAGATTATATAATTTGATTCAGATTCTTTATTGTCATTGTTTAGACATACAACTAAGTTTAAGTGCACCGTGCTTGATGAATATGTTGAAAGTAGAAAAATGTTACAAAGTAAAAAAAATATAAAGTAGAAATAAATTAAAAGAAGTAATAAACAGTGCACATTTCGCACACACATAGTCTCAAACACACACAGTACACATTCACTGTTCACTACGCTCACAGTGCCATCGTATGATTTACAGGCCTTATGTTAATGCATATTTGTGTCCATACTAAAGTGCTGTCATGTTTTGTGTGGTTTTAATTTTTGAAAGTCTGGAGCAGACTTGTAAAATGTACGCAGTATGGCCGTTAAATACCCATAGATAAACTATGTCATATACAAACCTAGAAAGTCTTTGTCTTTTCAAATTAAAAAAGATTCAATTTCCGCATTAGCCCCATCCTTTAATAGCCCTACCTCGTATATCTCCAATTGCAGGCATTTAGTTTCATTTTTATTTGGAAACCGATTATTGCACAGCTTTAGTACCATCTTAAAAGGTTTTTATTCTACAATAACACCTCTGTAAATACTGAAAATAATCGTGTGTCTGTGTGTCTTTGGCAGATCATTCCATACAAGGTGTTGAAGACAGAGTATAAACCGTATGAGGCTAAGCGCCGCCTGCTGGGGAACTTTGATCTGTTTCTTTCTGATGCCCGCATTCGCCGCCTGCTGCCTTCCCACATCGGAAAACATTTCTACGAGAGAAAAAAGTAAGAGCCGTCCTGTCCGTGTTATTACTGATGTAATGCTGTTATGTCAGTTGTGTGTGGATCACATTCACAGAATCTCAGAATTGAACGTTATACATGTAAACAAATGGAGAACATTTTGCTTCAATCTTTACAGCACAACATTTTCTTCTGTATGAGATTATCTATTTTGCTTGTTCGTACATTTCTGCTCCCAAGAGATGACAGAAAAAATTGACCTCAGCTTGTGCAGCCAGATTTTACAGTTCCACCTAAACTTACAACATCTTGCTCTGCTGAACATGCCAGATGATGGCGTCCATTTGTATTTGTGAGTCTTTCAGTGCTCTGTCAATGTGGTCTCCATCCTGCCTTAGTTCCATTAGTATGTTTACGTGTATCTGTGTAGATGTTGGCCATCTGTGTGCATGTAGCCCAGCTGTGAGCAAGTGTTGTTTAATGGTATTTATCTTATGTTAGTCCATGTTGGCTTTGCACGAAAGGTTTGCAGATGTGGTGATGTTGCCTGTTTGCATGTTTTTAGACATGAGGTAGTTTCAGTGTTCCCCACCAACACTTTCCTTCTCATGGATTAATCCTCCAGCAGTGTGAGTTAATGTGTCTTAATAGAGTGGCTGTGGAGGGAGAGAATTGGTTTTGTTTTTCATTTGTTTGCTTTCAATATCTAGCTTACTTATGCTGCTCTCTACACTCTAGCTGTACGGTTAAAGTGAGGGAGGAGAAATGTTCTTACTCTTGAGATCAACCAGTCATCCTATTTACATTTCATTAAATGTGAAGTATTCTCGTGTCAGTGGGATTGCTTCCTCAGTGACTCACAGCAGGTGATTCATCGGAGCCACTGGCAAACCATCTGTTAGTGGTGGATCTGTTCGAGAAAATGCAAGAAATTGGATTTAAAAAGCAACTCAATCTAAAGCATCAAGCAATATTGACCGTTACTGAAGCATTCAGCTGAGGGAGAAAATGCCTACCCAGATAAACAGCCATATAAAAGGAAAAAAGAGTTGAATATTCAGTAGTGGAGTGAAAAAATGTTGAAAAGATGAGGACAGAATCCAATTGCATAAAGAAGATGCAGCAAACTTTTGTTTAATATAGTGCCTAATGCTGATATGTGACTGCATTGTGGCTGTATTCTTACTCTGTTCCCGTCTTTGCCAGAGAGCCGCTGTCTGTGGACCTGCAGAGCAAACATCTGGCCAGAGACATCCAGAGAGTCATCCAGGGCACCAGCATGAAGGTTACCAACAAAGGCTGCTGCTGGTGAGACGTCCTCTGTGTTTCCAACAAAAACAGAAATGACTTCAGTTTTCTCCTTTTTGCAGCTTTTCAGCAGCAGAATAACATTTAGTCTTGAAAAAATGTATTTACTTTGTTTGTTGTCGGAGATTTCAAAAGCACTTTACAGCAACCCTGTCAATTCTGTCTGTTTGATACGGGTAAAGTCGGTGCCATAGAGATTCAATGTAAATCCAGATGGACCTCCTCTCGTGGAGCCTGTCTCTACAACTTTGATACACAATATATAATGTCAGGTTCACCTTAAATGTAAAAATACCTGCCTTTATTCTCCTTGTCCTGATGCTGTATCACCTTCTGAGTCGAGTTTCAGCTGTTAACCTTGTGTGATCTTGCATGGCGGCCTGTGTTGTAGTATGGCACGTGTTGCCCACTCCGGCATGACTGCAGACGAGGTGACGGAAAACATCATGGCTGCCGTCCAAACAGTGGCAGCCAAACTACGGACGGTGAGTTTAGCAACCCGAAGAACTGTTGTGTGTTTTCATGTGGGTCGGGGGTTGGGAGGTGTTCACCAAATTAACCTCTTGTAAGTGCACGTGGTTATTTCAGCTCACTGTCAGAGTAGCACTGTGTTTTGCTGTCGTTTGGCCTACGGTTGCACAAGCGTCTCTCCTCTGCTTCCTGTTTCACCATGTGTGTTTTAGACTTAGCCACACGGGGTGGAGCAGAGCAGTGAAGTGAAAATTACTTGATTACTTGAGTTGAAAACAACTTGTTATGCTACAAACTTTCTACCAAGTTTTAGTCTGTCTAAAGCTAAAGATGGACAGATGTCCTCCTGTCAGTCCCAGATGTTTGACACTCCGGCTCAAATATCTGTGCTAGTTGTGAAAGTGACAAGGATGGTAGAAGCTCTGCTGCAGAGAAGCTCGTCCTGCCCAGAACGCAGCTGATAAAGTTACAGCTGCACCCACTAACAAGGACAGGACGACGGCTTCGACCCGTCTTGGCTGTCGGAAAGACAATGCTCCATGTAGCACAACGGCTGCAGAGAGCTGACTGTAATAGAAGCAACATATGATAACTAAACCTTCCCAATTGGCATCAACAATGGAAGAAAAAAAGACAGCAGGACAAAATATCCAAAACTCTTTAATTTATCATAAAAAAATTAGATTTACAACCAGAAAAACACTTTAATTGTGATTAAAAAACATTCTTGCCAGCAGCATAATTTAACAGGTTACTGACATAAAACAATTTGAATCAAGATTATATAAAGAATAAATATAAATAATGAAAGAAATTGAACCTTCCAATGTTTGACAGCTTTGCTTAAAAAACGACTTCAGCTGTTTACTATCCAAATAGTTCCAGATGAATATTTCATTGTGTCGCTGACGTGATCGTCGTTTACAGAAAGGACCGGTGATGAAGCTCATCCATGTAAAGAGTCAAACGTCGGTGGCCCTTCCCATCTACACCTCAGACCTGAGCCACCTCACCGAGCTCGAGAAGATCCAGAGTCAGACTCCCAAAAACAAGGTGAGTGAAAGGAAGTGTTGAAAAGACTGATCTGTACAGAAGCAGGATTTATCCAATCAGGACAATAACTGATTGTGAATTTCAGGGAACTCCTAAAAAGCAGAACAAAGCAAAGAAGAACAAGAAGGAAGGCAAAAAGCAAACAGATTCTCCTGCAGAGAAGAAGGGAAAGGAGAAGAAGGAGGTGAAAAAGGAGGCGGTGAAGGAGAAAGAAGAAGAGGACGATGAAGAAATCCCACAGCTGGTTCCCATAGAAACACCTAGCAAAAAGCCTAAACTGGAGGTCAGTACTATTCACAGCTGCCAGAGTTAAGAGCTTTAACCGCTTTAAAATGTTTCGACTGACAGTTTGGAGCAATTTCGGCATTTCTGTGTTTTTAATTAGTGGATTAAAAACACACATTTCCTCTCTTTATTGCAGAAGCCGTCCAAAAAGAAGCAGCTGGAGAAAGCACCCAAACCTGCTGCAGGGAAGAAAGCAAAACAAGCTCAGAGCAAACTGACCAAGAAGACGGCCAAGACGGACTCCAAAGCAAAAAGAAAAGTGCCGAAAGTGAAATGATTCTCAGCATCTTCACCTTCTCGACATGGACGTTTGACACAGTTCGCAGGACCACACTGTTCATAGAACGGCCGTTATACTCACTGTCTGTTTGTGCTTTAATGAACCATATTATAAAGATAGTCACCTGAAATTTTGTCTTCTCTGAAGGTGTCTTTTTCCTCAGGAGACTGTTTTATTTGTCACAGCAAAGGTGGAACTAACGTTGTTATCAGTGGCTGTTTCATTTGAGTGTGTCAAAAAGCTACAACAGTGAGACAATAAACGGCGTCGGAGCCTGAAATACAGTTAAAAATGGTGCAACAGTTAACATTATAAATAAAACCAGTGACTTTCATCTTGTCAAATATAAATTCTTTTTGTGAAAAACACAAATGGCCAGTGGTTATTTAAATACACAGATGTGTTGGGATGTTCTGGACAGTGACATAATGTTGCCTCTGTACATCTTTACAAAGCGTTAAAGTAACTGGACAGTTTACTGATAAGCACTTTAATGGCTGTCGTCTGTTTGAGGAGCTTAAAGTGTTGAATTTCCTTTTGGTAGCAGTTTGTGGAAACACTCAAGCAGTTAAAAGAGGTGTTGATGTACATGAAGGAGGCTGAAGAAACCAAGCAGACCTGTCAGAGAGATGGAAGGAACTTCAGGAATGGCTGCAATTTGATTTATTCTTAAAAAAAAAAGAAGGAATTCAGTGGATCTCAGCATTGCCAAAAGGCCTGTGAGACAACAAATGATCGACGGTAGAATTCTGTCTTTGGTGAAGAAAAACTTCTTCACAGCAGCGAGCCAAGCCGGGTACACTGGAGGTTGTCGTATGTTTGTCAAAAGTACAAACAACAGACACCTTCATTCACATAAAGGCAGAGAGTTTAGTTCAAGATGCAAACCTGTGGTGAAACTCAGGAACAGGAAGATCTGACGAGACTCCTTGTCTGGGTTTGGAACACGAAGAAACTGATGAATTTGTGCCAGAATGAAGGGATCGTTGGCAGTACGTGCGGCTGCGAGTGGAGCTGGACCACTGGTGTTTATTATTGATGTGACTGCAGATAGAAGCAGCAGGATATATTCTGAATGTCCTGAACTGTTTCCTGCTCAGATCTAGTCAAATGCTGCAAAGCTGGTGGGACGACGCCTCACAGTACAGATAGATGGATAATGATGCGAAACATACTGTGAGGACAGCTCAAGAAGTTTTTCAGACAAAGACTCAGCCCACTTCTGCAACTTTTCATTTACTGAAGACAAAACTGAGGGCAGAAAAACCCAGCAACAAGCCTAAACTGAAGGCGGCTGCAGTAAAGACATTTAAAGCATCTCAAGGGAAAGAAATCAGGCTTCAGACACTGACTGCATCCAAGTATTATAAACAATCCTTACATTTACAAGTATGTTAGTTTGTCCAATTACTTTAAGCCTGTGATAGTGGAAGGATTATGGAGAAGAAAAGGATTATGCTGTAATTCCTAAATAGTTAATGTTTTTGTTAAACCTCTTGAATTAAAGCTGTAAGTCTGCACTTCAATCACATCTTTGTGATTTCAAATACATTGTGGTGCTGTAAAGAGGCCACATTACAAAATCGCTGTCACTCTTGAAATACTTTCAACTATAGCAGTGGTGATTTATATCGCACACTGTTTAGTTTTTGTTTTTTTTTCTTAAGTTTTCAGGAATTAATCTATTCTTAAATGATGTTCTAAAAAGAATCTCAAACTTTAAGCACGTCTGCTTTTTGACCACTCAGACATTCCTCTCTGATTGTTGGAACGGTTGCGGAGATGACCTAATGTGATTAATCATCACTGATTCAAACAAATCACGATCTGCTAACATCCCAGAATGCTTTTAGACGCTCAAAGAAAGCATTTCTCCAGGTTGGAATTACCACATCATGATTTTAAGACATGACACAACCTTCTAACAGCAACGGTTTTGGGTTCTTTTACTGTAAGTAGTCTTTCTCAATGACAGTAGCAGCAGAAAACCTCAAATCATCAGTACTTTTCTCTACAGTTTTCCTGTTGAAGTGATCCCTTAGATAATCGACAGAGATGTGGCCCATTTGGATAATCAAGTAATACTTTTTCAGTGGAAAAACAAACCAACATATTTGTGGGGTTAAGCCTTTAAATGTACAACTATGGTTTGGTTGAGTGAAAGAAAAACAGAGAATATAGGCAATTACTTTGATTTTGATAGTCGATTCACTGTTCTGGGTACGTTTCAGGTTTAAATTCTTCCGCTGTCCCTCTGAAAGCAGCATTTTTAATTCAGTTTTTGACATTTCACAGATAAATCAATCAAAAATGAAAATGAATAGTGCAGCTGCAGCTTTAATATCAGCCTAAATAATATCATGTTTTGGAGTTTTTGTACAAAAAGCAGGAAAATAAATCACTTTGCTATGTTATGACAGCGTGTAACTTTTAAATATGATCAGTTTACACAACTTGCATGTGTTTGTCGATGCTTCAGCCTTGAACTGTTTGCTCGTAGCGGACGCAGCCATCAGTTCTGTGCTTGCTTAGCTGCCAGCTGTATCAGGTGACACGTCTATTGTTAAAGACATTATACTCTGGCTTGTGCAGCTGCTGCCTGCATGTAATAATGCTGCATGGGCTCACATAAATGCACTGTATTGGGCTTTGCATCTTCACAACGCTGTTACGTCTGAAGGCACCGGGCATACAGCGTGTTCTTCACTCAGGCCGATCCTTTTCAGCATTTCAATAGACAGTATGTTTGTTTGGGAGGTGTAATGTAACAGGATGATTACTGAGTAGTCATCCAGTCAG
Source organism: Stegastes partitus (assembly GCF_000690725.1). Taxonomy (NCBI): domain Eukaryota; kingdom Metazoa; phylum Chordata; class Actinopteri; family Pomacentridae; genus Stegastes; species Stegastes partitus. The sequence goes on along the minus strand of NW_007578968.1, from coordinate 292,791 downwards.
TGGTGATGATATTGCTGTTAGCGGGTGGGCTGGGTCTGTCTGTTCATCCAAGCCCTCCCTCAGCTTTGTGGGAGCGGTGGGCCATCTGGAATTACAGCTCGTTCACGGGTTACTGGGCAGGGGAGGAGGAGATGCATCATTCAGACACTCACTTGGTCATCATACATACAGCTCCTTCGTGTGACTGCTTGGGAGGTAGCCGCATTCACAATCGATTTCAGCACGGACTGGGAGAACAAACGGGGACAGAATTACAGAAGAAAGCCCCCATTGATGCTCAGAGGTCTGGGGTCTCCATTATTCGCGCATTAAAGCCTCTCAGAGGGGAGAAGCAAAGCGTTCGCAGACACCGTTTCAACCATGGAAGCAATTGGAGAAACTTCATTTCCAGATGAGTCTGGGAGTCAAAGCTTGTGTCCAGAGGCTCAGTCAGCAGCTGCAGCCGCCCCGAGCTGGGCCCACCTCCACAAACCCATCATAGTGATGGTGATGGGCTCTCTGATGTCTGCTGCAGGTGGCCTCCTCTTCCTGCTCCAGTCCTCGGGGGTGACCGAGGCGTCCCGCTCGGTGGCCTCGGCCTGCCTGTCCATAGGGCTGATGTTTGTGGTGGTGGGGCTGGTGTGGATCCCCATCCTGAAGGAGAAGCACAGGAGGAAACGGTTCTGCCAGGGGGCTTGAACAGAAGATGGAAATGAGTTTGTAGCGTGAAAGTGGAATTGCTATTTTTGTCAGTGATGATGCAACTCTGAAACATCCAATACAGTCAGGCTGGTGTGGTTCCAGCTGATAACCAACTGTGCACATTGCACTTTGACCAGAGCAGGTTGTTTTGTGTGTCTCGCTCTACAAGTGAGGATTCTCTCTTCGTCGTCCCGCAGATACATCAGCACCTGTCCCACATCTGGATTAACCCTGGTTTGGAGGGTCTCCACTACCAACATGTCAACGTCTGTGCAGGTGGAGCCAGTCATGGAGAAGATGTACGAAGGAGTGGGTCGCTGCAAGTGCTCGTTCTGGTTCGCTGTGGCCCACGACATACTGGGCGTCTTGATCATAATGGTGGGGGTGTTTGGAGGGCTGATCATCCACGATTTGTTCATCTACGCTGGGTCCATCATCATTTTCCTCAGCCTGATCTGGTGGGTGTTCTGGTACTCGGGGAACATCGACGTGCCACCGGAGGAGCTGGAGGACGACGTGGGAAAGATGAAGCTGAAGAACCGGGGGATCAGCCAGGTTGTGAGGCGGGTGTCCCAACGCGTGGCCAGCGGGATCAGGAGCTCTTTCAGAAGGAGTGGCAGGTCCTCCAGAGCGGACAACACTACAGATGCAGCTCTCTCCACTGTCTATAGCAACACCGTCACATCCTCATCAAATGAATTTGTGAGAGAATCCATATCAATATAAACCTACACATGACAGACTGTAAATCCCACCAAGAGACGCTCAATGTGGATATTTATACTTGCTTCCATTGCTCATCATTTTACTGGATTTTGTGTTTGCTCATCTTACATACACCAGTAATGATTAGACAGCGGTCAGGTGTTGTCTAGATAAGATTCACATGCTCATATCTTGCTGATAAGATGTAAACTTTGTACACTATAACACTGATTTAAAGCCTTCAGCTTTCTCACCAGTCACTGTTTTTGTTGTCAGTCACGTTTGCTGATTCCTAGATTTTGAAGGCTGTGGTGACTGTAAATAGAAAAAACAGAGGGTATAATGAGAGGCTTAATCTTATTAGATCTGTCACCAGAACATTTGTAGCTGCTTTTACTTTTAAGCCCTGCAGTGTGCTCGTGTCTGTGTCAGCAGGACGTTGACCTTAATCCCTGAAGTAAATCTACAACAGAACATCCTCAAACAAAGAAACTGCACCTTTCAGAAAGGCCCAGTCAGAGCCCAGACCTTAAGATACTGTAGATTGACCTCAAGAGATCTGTTCACACCAGGAATCATAAGAAAACTGCTGAGCTGAAGCCGTTCTGTGAGGAAAAATGGTCCAAAAACATTATTGTGCAGGTCTGATGTGCAGCTGCTGGAAACTTGTTTGCTGCCAAAGGAGGATCCACCAGACGTTCAATCCAATCATATACTGACTTCTTCCACCAGCTCTTGGAATGTTTAATGGATGTGTTCAGGCTTTCTAATTTGTTTGTAAGATGTTATAATTGTGTGTTACTATCTTAAAAATCCACTCCAGGCATGTTTAAAGATATATATATATAAATACTTTGCTTTGATAATAATTTGTGTCTGATTTTGATTTTCTTTCTTTTTTTTTAAAAATGCCATTGACGTCTCCTCTTTCATTCAAAATTCAAAATCTTTCCAGCTACTGGTGAAAGATGTCTCCTACTGGAAGTCTTAGTCTGTTTGCAGTCAGGAACTGCATAAATCCTGCTCCACGTCTGTCGGTTGAATGACAGTCGAACGTCCAAGAGAAGCAACAACAACCAAAACACTTTCAGTGTAGCAGCAGCACCTATATTACTTAAAATCAATAAATAAATGAAAAAAAATAAGAAAAATGAGGATGAATTTGAAAATGTAAATTCAGAGATGGGAAACAGTCAGAGGCATTTCTCACACAAAGCATTTGGACATGTCACAGCAGGAAAAGCAAACATAGATTATAAACCTAATGATGGTGAACGTTGCTGCAGTTTTCTGGCCCACTGTCATGTCTTAGTCATTATGTGCCTTCATTTGGTTTTATGTAACTGTAAACATTTCAAACTGACTGACAGGTATGCTAATAAATTTACAGAAATAATGAATTATTAATGATTAACATTTAGATTTTCTTGCATACTTTCAAATAAACCAAGTAATGATCTGGCGAGTCTGTGGATTTAAATGTAATTGTTAGATGTGTTATTCCTTCTAATTATGCAGTGTGATTTACGACTATTCAGCTAATTCAACGTACTTCTGTTTAATGATTATAAAATGTAGGTCTGTTTGACTTGTTAAGTAAATTGTAGAGACATAAACTGTAGTTTAGCTTGTTTTTCATTACTCAAGTCAACACGTCTGATTCTGACAAGCACGATTTCAATTTTCATTGAATTTTTTCATTGTGTTCAGTTCTGTCTGCAGGTAGATACTGCATTTTTAATTTCAAGTGTTAAGGAGTAGACAGAGTCAGCAGCTTAAAAAAAAGCTCAGATCTGTCAAACATTTTAGTCATAAATAAATAAATAAATGAATGAATAAATAAATAAGATGCATGTATTTGGCAATATGCTAGTTAGTAGGGTTTATTTTAATATTGTAACATTTTAACATTCATTAAATTTGTTTGAACTTCTGCAGCTTTGTCTAAAATGCAGTATTTATAAGGTAAACCCTTCTTCACTCCATCTCAATAATTATAGACCTCCAGTAAAACGTATCTCCATTTACAGTTTTATTCTTCATTTTAAAAATGTAAGGTAGTATTCTTATTATTACATAATATATCTGCTAGTTAAATTCAATCCAAAATCAGTTATGGCTGTTACAGTCGTCTTCAGACTTATCCATACCCTCCCATTAAAGAAGGAAAAAAACAGCTGTCACTGAAATAAGTTGAAATTAACAAAAGTAATATGAAAAAAACATTTAATGAAAATCATGACATTGCTTTTGAATTGTGGTTCAACAGAAATATTTTAAAACAACAACAACAACAGCAACAAGCAAACAAGCATGATGGGATCCTTAAACTAATATTTAGTTGAACAACCCTTTGAGCCAATCACTGCTATCAAGTGTTTTCTGTAACTCTCCATCAGACTTCTGCACCTGTTGACAGGTGTTTGGATCTTGGTCCACTGCTCATCAGCAAAGTGCTCTAATTTGTTCAGTTTTTAAAAAATGATTCTTTTCAACCACAACTCAAAAGCAATGTCTTATTTCAATAAATTAGAATTTAGCAAAAGTTTATTTATTATTACTTTTTTCTTTCTTTCAGTTTTTAGTTATTTGAGACTGGTGACCTGTCCAGGGTGTCCCCTGCCTTCACCCTAAGTCAGCTGGGATAGACTCCAGCCCCCCCCGCGACCCTGGTGAGGATAAAGAGGTGTCCAGATCATGGATGGGTGGATGGATAGTTATTTGAGTGACTATTGTAAATTTTGCCTTTTCTTTAATGGAAGGGTATGAACAAATTTGAGGACGACTGTACATATCAACGTGACCACAAAGGACTACAACTCCCAGCAGCCCCCTGTGATCATATGACAGCTGTGTGTTTTGTCATGTGACCTCCTCGCTGCTCTGTCAGTTTCCTTTTTTCGCAGTGTCACAGGCTCCAAACTGAAAACACTTGTTTCTGTCCACAGCTGCCCTCCACGCTGCAGGAACTACTCTGAGACTCGGGCTTCCTGTAGTTTAACTGCGACTTAGTTTGTGTTTAACTCCTCCATGTCTCACTGACTCGCTCCCAGCTCCAGCGGCTCCGCCGGCAGGCCTCGCTGTTCGCCGAGAGAGCATCAGTCCTCACGCCGCGGTTGGGTGGGTCCGGCTCGGCCACGGAGGCGGCATGGGCCCGGTGCACGCTTAGCCCTCCGGTGTTTGTGATTTGAAAGCTCCAGGAAGGGATGGAAACGCGTCTCCGGTGGACTGCTTAGCTTGGATGTCACTGCTATCGGAGTTTGACTGTCAGAATGAACGGTGAGTTGAGTTGTTGCACTGCTTTCTGTTTCCATAAAATCATTTCAAAGCAGGCATGAAGGGAGACACTGCAGCTAGTTCACCAGTGTTAGTGTGCAGAGGATGGTGTTCCTGTGAATAAAAAGTTCAATACACTGATTGTGCTCTGGAGGAAACAAAAGCAAGTTAACATTATAAAAATGCACATGTCAAGGCATCTAAATATTAAATCTGCAAATTCCCATCATGTAAGTGTATGCACTGCATCTACAATCCACAAACTGCTGCTCCACTGTGACAACAACCTGGTAAACACTTTCATTTTAAAGTTACCTGTTGAGACACAAACTCCACTTGTTGAGGCTGTTAGTAGCCCTGAAGCTAAAGATTTGGACAAACTGCCCCCTTGAATCCAGACTGAGTGGACGTCAATGACCTGTGTGGCTTTGCAAATGCAGAAGTGCAATTGAGCCCTGACCCAAAGCTGGAAAACCCCTGTCTAATATTTAGAACAATATAAATGAGAATCAGAAAAATGCAGGAACAATAAAACACCAACACAGACTGTCATTGCAGAATATATAATTGGGGCTGCAGCTAATGATTATTATTATGAGCTTGGTCTGTATTAAATAAATTGAATAATATCATAAGATGGGAAGCTTTAACCGGAAAGTGGTTTGAGTTTTTTTTTTTTAAACAAAAATGACAAATTGAATTATTAAATTTATTGTTGATTAATTTTCTGATCAGCCTAAATTATCACCCTTAAAAAAATCGAACTAAATTAAAACATTTGCGGAGAGCAGAGCAGCATTATTAAGTGAATACAAGCTGTGAAAAATTACTAGAAATATTATCGAAATTACAATATGGTTGAGAGCAATAATTGTTGGAGCTGCAATTTTTTGATAAAGGTGAAACATGTCAGCTCGTACATTGTTGTAATTTGAATTGAAGCACTGTGGTCAACAGCCCCGACCTCCAAATCATGTTCTCCAGATGTAAGAGCGCAGCAGATTGCAGCAAAAATCACATAATCATTGACATGTTTTTTTCACTAAAATGCCAAAAAAATAAGACAATTCCCACTAAAATTGTGACTCACGTGGCCATCGCAATTGCTGTCAAAATATTGGCAATGGGATATTTTTTGCTTGTAAATCCTAAAACACTCTGTAGCGTCCTCGTGTGGTGCAAGATACAAGCAAAATCAAAGCCTATTTTTCCTCCATAGTGCGACTACACGTCAAAAAATCTCATGTCATTTCCTTCTCCGTACACGAGTGAACGAGCCTTTCGGGTTTGCGGTCTGTTACGATGTCACCTCCTCCTCAGGATTCCTCTCTGCCGCTCAATCAACTGAGTAGATGCAGAGAGACGTGGTGCTGGTGGGTTTTGTTTTTGCAACGTGACCAGAAAAAAGTCATTAACATTCATGAGGAAAGTGCTTCCTGATTAGCTGGCAAATGAGCATGTGAAGAGAGAGACTGGTCAGAGTTTGTGTAAGAATAAAGAAGTCCAGTTGCCTTCTTACACAAGGAGAAGCTTCACCTCTCATCTTCCAGGCTTCTTTAGTTCAGACTGACTGATGTCGTGTCATATACGTTCTGTCATATGACTAATGGCTCCATAACTACCCAAGACTCACATGCTTTCAGATGAGAATGGCTGCGATGCTGCCAGGTCGCCTCAAGATGCTAATGGCTGTCAAAATGTCTGGAGAGAGATCACAAGACTGCATTCTAAGTATCTGATTTGTGGTGTTGTAGACCCCCTCCACTGTTTAGAGAAGGCTCTTCCAGTGTTTGTGTAACAATGTCGAGGTGAGCCAATCAGAGGCGGGTCATGCATTCACCATCCTGCAAAATGTCCATGTACCTGCAGCCCTCATCCTGAAAGCGGTAGGACAGTATCAGCTCAGTTAAAGTTAAAGCTACAAACACTGAAACACAGTGACGGGCCGTGCATTTTGCATCTCGGCCTTCATTGGCGTCCTACCTGAATCAAACCACCTGTTATTGCCATTATTATGATGGCATGACAGAAAGGCAGCATAGCAGGACGTTGCATGGCAGACAGGTATCTCATGTAGTGAGAATGAATGCCATCATTACAGCAAGTAACCCAGTTAAATCAGTTCAATAAGTCTCCATTAACTGCAGCCACATTTGCAACACATCTAGCGTAGCATTAATATTAACCCAGTAAAATGAGATATATATATATATATAAATGTAAATGTAATTCATTTTATCACCAAAACTTGTGATTGTTTGGACACAAACTCCATCCTCCTTTCTTTCCTCGCAAAGAGTTCAGTCATCCGTGCGTTTCACTTCCAACAATAAGTCCTGTTCTATCACCATGGAGGCTAATGCTGAAAGTCGGGTCCGTCCAGTCGTGTTTCTGCTCTAATTTTTTTATTCACTTTTGGGCAGAGAATGTCTGCTTGCTTAACAGCTATTAATACTTCTACGATAAAGTTTTAGCTTGTGCAGGTCGCTACAGACAGGAACTGCTAACTTTGGCTGAGCTCTCTGACCATCCAATCAGAGGACGTGAAAGTGCTGACATCATCGAAGGCCAGCCAGCTGGCCCCGGGACCACCAACTCTAAATCTGATTGGTTAAAGCAACAGTTTCATTACAATTCATTTTAAGCTACAGATGTCTGCACTTCTGATTCTGAGGGCCTCAGGGCAGATTTCTTTGACCCTGGCAACACATGATGGCTGAAATATGATTGGATAAAAAAAAAAAAAAAGAAGCTCTAATATAAACATACACTGCTAGAAGCACCACAGCCCAGAAACACGCTATGAAATGAAGAGAATAGACTATTGGAAATAAAGTTAAAGGATTAATGGTAAAATATTACAATCTAAGTCAGTGATTCTGATGGAGTTTAGGCCAGCAAATAAAGCCTTGCTTGCCCTGACAGCACACCACTGCTGTGTCTTGAACTACACATTCTGTAGACATGTGAGACTTTCATTATCCTGTTAAGACAGAGCATAACATAGGCTCTTTAATAGTACGTATAGATATAATTAAGTATAGATTTGTCACAATGAACTTTCTGTTGTTGGTTGTAAATATTGTAAAAGTTCCCTCTAAAGTTTCTAAAGCAACTAGAGCACATCAATCGCTAAGTTTCCACTATATATAAAAATGAAGCTAACTTTCAGGGACTCATGCTTGTTACACCAGTTCATTTCCTTCCTCTCCTCTTCGACATGAATAATTAATACATTAACAGGCAACGACGGGTAAATTGAATCTGTATTACAGTCATATTTTCTCAATTCCTCATCAGTGGGCGTTGTGTGTCTGTGTTTACCTCTGCAGGCACTCAACAGAGTGATACGAAGAGGCAGCACCTCCTGGAGAGGCTGCTGGATGCTGTCAAACAGGTGAGTGAGCTGTTATCTCTTCCTTCTTTATGTTGGAGACGGCGTCGCTCTGAAACCTGTTGGGGCTCGCACATCCCAACCTCCACCGCTTATTTACACGTTTCACACGTAATGAGCCGTGTGCAGCAGTAGAGTCCCACAAAATGACTTATAATAGCTCCTCACTAAAAACAAGATGACGCCGTGGGTAAAAAGGAGTCATAAATGATTCACGTGGTGGAACCTCTGTTGCAAATAACTGTCATTGATATAATTGAGATGGACAGAGACTTACATTGGATCATCGAAGGTTGTGCTTGCAAGGTCAAAAAATCGTTTCATGTTGCAAGTATGAAGTGTTGTATTGTTGTCTTTTTCCACATCCAAAAACGTATTAAACACTGTGTTTTAGTTCCTTTATCTGCTGCACTTACACCAAAAGACACTAGAGGAAGCAAAACTGAGAACTGTTGAGTTGGCATTCTGTGGAATTTAGTGAAAACACGTTGATGTTCAACAAGATAACGAGTAGAATTTGTGTTTTCACCGCAGAACGAGGAAACAACGCCGTCACACCAGATATGATTTGATGATGAGATGTGCTTTCCTGTTTCCAGAGGAAACATTGAACTGCACATATATCAGATGCCGAAAGTGAAACCAGAACTGCAGATAAGAAATGTTTGTTCACCCATAAAAGTTAAATAAAAGAGTGAATTTCCTCGTAAAAGTCTTCCGTAAACACTGACGTTGCTTCCACAAACCTCTAACATGGGATTTAAGAACCACCATGTGCATTATGTGCAGGTGAAGATGCTCATGATGACAGGAAGCTCCGAGTGAGCTTTTAGCTTTTCAAATCAAAATCTTTTTACATTTATTTTTCAGGACATAGTGCATAGGTATTCCAGACACGTATGTATAGACACATGTCAACATCTAGCATGTAAACAAAAGAGTAATATTAAGTATCAAAACCAAAACCAAAGTTAAACAAACAAACAAACAAACAAACAATAAATAAAAAAAAAATAGAAAACTGAAAATAATCCCCAGTCACAGCCACTGAGCTCATGGACCTCAGTATTAGCCTGTCATCAAGTCGTGGTACTATCAAATGTTTACAAGGTTTGAAACACATTTAAGAAAAGGTCACCACGCCTTCTGAAACTTCCCATATGAGTGTTGAAGTGAATATCTAATTTTAGCTTTTAGCTTTTCAAGTGTAACCAGATCCAAGCAGTTATTTCTGAAAGTGAGATTCATGCTGCTGTTTTGCTTTTGATTCATGTTCTGTTTTTTACCTTGTCAGACACAGTCAGGTGGTACCAGATGTGTGATGTTATACAAATAAACTCCATAGTGTTCACAGTATAACATCTGTAAAAGACTGTCTGTTCTGTACAGTGACAGACTGATTCAAGAGAAAATCTGCATCGCACAATTACCAGAGAAATGACTAATGGTCTATGTAGCGTCACTTGGCGTCATCACTTGGGGCCTAACTGGCTACCAGAGGTTAATCTAGTATTCAGCCTTTTTCCAGTTATCAGTATAGTTATGTTTTTTAATCAGTTCCAAATAAAATATATGACTTCCGGCTCTAATACAGCCGCCTCTCTCTACCTGTAGTCACTCGGTTGTCTTAAGCAATGTGTCACCTACAACGCTATCTGATTGGTTACACATCTCGAGTAACAGCCAATCAGTACTGATGGGTAAATGTTAAAAAGTTCTCTTTTCATTAAGCATCGTAAGACATTTTGCAAGGTTTTGGAGTTTTCTAAATTTTGCCATCAAGGCTTTTATTTTAGATTTACCACCAATGTATGTTAATTGTAAATATTTTTTATTGGTTTCATTGATTACTGATAATCATTATTGGGTCTAAAGAAAACGGAGCCCCACTTTCTCAACACAGTAAACTTCCTGCAACATCTGATGTCACCATATCTGTCAGAGCAATAGTAGGAGATGCTGCTAAAACGCAGTAAAACGTTCTTTATTTTTGATTCATAAGGTTTATTTCCTTTTACAGAACTTGTTTGGTTATTTATTTAATTAGTAATTTGTTAATGTGTGCAGACCGACTGAATCAAACGGAGACAATGCAGACAATTAACAGTGTAAAATGAATGTTCGTTTAAGCTCAACAACATGACGTCAGCTAATGTCTGTTCTGCTCTCTCGATCGACCACTGGTTCTGTAGCTGCTTCCGTGATTAAAGGTTTGAAATGTGCTGTTATGTGCGCGAAGACTTTTTGAACTGAGCAGGCAAACACCTAATGGAGGAAGTATTTCATTTCTCATGCAGCTATTATCATTCCCCTCATATCTTTCCAGTGCCAAATCCGCTTTGGAGGAAGAAAGGAGATTGCCACGGACTCAGACAGCAGGTAAGAGACGCTGCCTGTTACCCAGAAACATTTCTGTGTTTATTCAGCTCCAGAGAAGTTGTTTGGTTTCAGTGTGTAGTTCCAGGTCACTTGATGATGTAGTGCTTTAGGTTCCGGTATGTGCTTCTCTCACCTGCAGCCTCTTTTTGCACAGTGCTCTGCTCAGCTTCAGTGTCTTCTCAACAAAACTCTAAAATAATAAAAAAATAACCTGGTTTCCACGATTTTTCATCACATCAAACCTGTGAGAGTATTCTGTTTAGTGATGTTAATCATGCTCAAAAAAAAGGAGCTGTATGAGAAATTATGTACTAAGCGCCTTCATGCTGACAGAGAATACTATTTGATCAAAATTTCATATCCTGTGCTGCTCAGGCCTCATTTTGAGCTTGTAGCACCAGTTTTTGAACATTAATTACCATTTCTGCCACGTAGCCAACAAAAGTTTATCAAGGACATCTTAGCAGCCTTTTAAATAATAATATGGTGCAACATGAATTAATATTTCGCTTTGCAGCAGCTAACGACTGGAACACTTTACAAAACACCCTCAAACTTTGACTCCAGTCACCACCTTCAAGCTTAAAATCCAGCAGATTGTAGTTGACTGTTGCTCCTGCTGACCACGTCAGACTTTACTTACACACACACTTTCTTACACCTCATGCACATCTTTTCTCACTCACATGCATATGCTCCCATGCTTCTTACTTGTTTGCTTTTGTTCTGTGTTATGTTGATGTGTCTATTTGTGTCTGTAATTTCCATGTGTATTTGTTCCTGCTGGCACCTCTTGGCCAGGTCATGTTTGCAAATGAGAACTGGTTCTCAAACATTTTTACCTGCTAAAATAAAGGTCAATAAATAAATGAATTCTAAAAACATTAGCATAGCAGGGATTGTTCAACTTCCTCGCTGTACGCCGTCCTTTGCAGCACTGTCCACACGCTGTTCACATTGACTAGTGAATAATCAACCTCCCTCTGCCTTGTTACCTGTCTGCGTCTCTGCAGGGTGATCTGCTTGTGTGCCCAGTTTGAAGCGGTGCTGCAGCATGGTCTGAGGAAGAGCAGAGGTCTGGCCCTCACTGCTGCAGCTCTGAAGCAGGTTGCAGGCTTCAGCAGCAAGACTGAAGCAGGTGAGTGGCTGTGAGGTTGCCGTACCATTTGTTCATCTAAGGTCGGATGTTAAAGAACTTAATGTTGGCTCACCTTGGGAAGGCAGGCTTGATGATGCTCACCTCACCACTGGGTAGCTTTGCCTGTTATTTTAAAGTGGACGTGGATGTGTCGGTGGGAAACTCTGAGCTGCAGGATAACCACACAGCCTGACTGTGAGACCAGACTACAGTTCAAAATGTTCAGTTCACGTTCCACCGAAAGTGTCTGCTTCCCTCTTTCTCTCTGTCTACTGTCTGTCTTCACATCTCTGTGTGTGTCTGTCTCAGTGTGTGGTGGGCAGCTGCTGTGGCTTTGTACCCCTAAAAAGCACATGAGCTGTGCTGGATGCTGCCAGGTAATCCGCTGTTAGAAATGCATTATGGGTACTGAAGCGTTGGTCAAACTTGCAAAAGTCGATTTTATATTCCAGTCCAGATCCCAAACAGCCTGCGGCATGCTGAATCACAGGGACATGAAGTGATAGAACCGGGATATTTCCAGTTGATGTAATGGTGCAGCCATAAAACCAACTTGAATATTTTATTCATTATCAGGGTTTTGTCTCTCTCGGGCCTTTGGGGGGGCGACTACACACGCCAGCAAGCATGACTGATCAGAACAGGCCTGTTTCTTGTTATTTCTGCCTATTTGAAAACCCCTGGTTATAAAACTGCAAAGTTTTAGTTGGGTTAGAAAAGTCAAACATCCATCTTTTTCTATATCTTTTACTCATTTTCAGGATTCTGCTTGTTGAACATGCTCCCTGATGAAGAGAACTGCATTTTTATTACAGCCACCCCTCAACTTCCCAGTTTGTCAAAGTATTTTTACACATTTAAAAAAAAAACTTTTGCAAAAGGTACAGCTGTCTGAGTATACTACTGTAGAAATGTAATATTGATTATATATGCTGCAAGTGAGGATTGCAGCATGTGTGCTCTAGGAAAGTACTTCCCAAACTTTTCTTGTAGTCTGATCAGCTACCGGAGTGTATTGCGAGCACACCAGCAAAAGAAAAAATAAATTAGTTTCACAATATAATGAAAAATGTACTTTTATAACAAGATGTTTTCACGTTATGATGACACACAATTCTTTTTGTTATAACGATATGCCATTTATCTTGCTGTAACATGAAGTGTTTCATGTTATATTGTGATGATAGATCACAGCTGACGTGGCACTAATATGCTTCCATAAGTCGTTCTATATAGATGCTGTTCAGGAGTTTGTGATTTCTGTTTCATCAAGTTACCTGAGCCTTTCAACCTTTTACCTGCTTGGCAAATACAGATACTGTACTCGCTTTTGGATACAGGCACCCCTGGCTTGGAGTCACTGCTGTGTGGGATATCTGTCAGAAAAGCTTCAACATTCAGTTTCATTTGCAGCCACCAGAACCAGCAAAGCTCATTCTGTCGGCTGAGACATTAGCTTCACATTATACTGAACTGTTTCTACTGTGTCATATTTAAGAAATGCGTAGCTATTAATTCCAAATGGAGGAGCAGTGCCTGACTTCTGTAATGGCTGCCACCGCATAACCATTAGCATATCTGACGTTTTCCTGTATTTCACAGTCAATTAGAAGACAGGATTGCGGCTGAACTCATGGATTTGGAGCTCCTTAATGAAGCCGAACCCTCTGACAAAGCTAGAAATAGCAGCCATAATTTTACCACATTGTTCTGAGGTCATACGGTAATTGTGTGCAAACGAGCAGCATAACACTCATTCCTATTAATTACCACACCTCAGAAGACCTGCATGTCTTTTATCTTTCAGTTGCTGTGGTATAGAAATGAGACATGTTGCTTGAGGTGTGAGGTGGGAGCAAAATATGGAGAGGTGACATGGGGAGGTAGTCAGGATGGAGCTGTGTGAAAGGAGATGTGGATGTTTGTTAATGAGAGAGTGGAGATGAGCCCAATTTCAGGACTCCAGAGGTTTCTTTGCGGCTACTTCGCTGACCTTCTGAACCTATTATAACTTGAGGACAGTTGTTTTTCACAAGTGAGATAGAGCTGATCTCTTCTCCTTTGTCTGTTTTGCTCTTACTAGTCTTTTTTCACTTCATGTGCCCTCTGTGCTTTCTCCTGCCTGCCTTTTTTTCTATTAACCTTGCTCATTTCCTCTCTTTCTCCTCCTCTCTCTTGTTGTTCACCACCAGAGCTGACTTTCTGGTTCTACGTGAAGGAGCATCTGAACCGCCACGAGCTCCAGCGCTTCTACTCCCTACGCCAGATCTCCTCAGAGCTCGGCCGGGGTCGAGCCTGGCTGCGCTGTGCCCTCAACGAGCACTCGCTGGAGCGCTACCTGCACACGCTGCTGGCCGACCGCCCACGTCTGGGGTTAGTTTGTGTATCTGTGTGTCTGTGATCCAGGTGTTACTCATGTTGTGGGTAGCTAAATCTGTTTACACAGTTATAGTTATGTGTCAGAATCAAATCCCCAGAAATCATTAAATTAGGGGTTGAAGGTTAGAGTAAGTGTTGAGATTATAGCAGCTATGGTTAAAGTTGGAATAAGTCTCCAGGAGATGATTGGAAAGCCCCTTTCAGACATGCACTTCTTTTCATGAATCTGACAGCATCTGAACTAGTCAGCTTCAGGTTTGAAGGAGTAATTTGGTCACTTTTCTGTAAAAGTCACGCCAGCAATCTTACTAGGTTGGACTGTGCTCCACTTCTGTATCATGTATGTAAGAACAGGGAAAAACTGTTCCACAATTAATCTCTAATATTTGTCTAAAACATACCAGGGAGAAGAGTTTACATGCCAAAATGACAGCATACCTTTCTCATTCACTGCAATTTTACATCTATTACAAACCGAAATGTCCATGAAGACAACGCTTTCCTGGGATGAAGACAGAATCTATAACAGATCAGATTAATGAGACATACCAATAATTAATGTAATGCACGTTTGGATAAAACATTAACAGGAGCTGAAGTCTACTTTGTTGCTTCCAGGTGTTTGTAAGAGTCGTTCCACTAAGTTTATTAAATACCTGCCGCATGAGACGGCAGCAGGAACCATATGAGCGTCTCCAAATTAAGATAACGGTTTGCATTTACACCCGTGGAGCAACAGAAGTAGTGTAATTTATTATCTATAATCCTAAATGATCCCCGACATGGAGGCAGGATTGATCAGGATCTAACAGTGACCAGGTCCTCCACAGCTGTCATGATATTTTAACTTTACTGTGAGTACAGCAGTTAGATTATCATTGCACATGGACAGAATTTTCACTGTTTAGGAAGTCATAAATAAACAGTTTAGTTGAGCAATAAGATACGTTTTTCATCAGCTTAGATTCAGTCTTTTGTTTATTAGTGCATTATACATCACTTAATGTGCCGTCCAACCTTCTTGCATGCCAAATATTGTGTGTGTATCATGACTTTCTTTGTCACTGTGGTGGGTTTGGCTGTTGCTGTGAGGAACATTATTGTAAAAGTGACTGATGTGTGAATGACAGAATGCTGTCACTTTAACAGACTGATAAAGCTGCAGTGTTACATATCGCATGTCTGAAAAGGCCTTAAGTCATTGTAATGTCTTCTGAAGTCCGGATACATAACTCTGTGTGTGTGTATGATTTATGTATGGTTTCTTTTTGATGAATCACCCTTACCTGTGACCTCAGTAACAAAGACATTTGCATTTTCAGAATGTAAGAAACTCATATAAGAACACATTTTTTGCATATTTATGTGAGCTTGCATATGTCCTCTATTTGTAAGTCACCTCTACAGTTATGCTCTGTATGGCTGGAATTTCCTCAGTTTTGCAGGACTTCTTCATTGCGTCTTGATTAGAGGTGTTACTTTAGCTCTTCTCTATTGTCTAGAACGTACTATGAAGACTGGGCTTTTGTTCTGGATGAAGAAAGAGCAAGTATGCTGCCCACCATGGCTGCAGGTGAGTTTTGACATCACTTTATTCCATGTTAGCAGATAATGGAGTATTAAGATTATGGTAATTTTGGCATGTTAAAATGTTTTTATTTAGCATTATGACATGTTGCAGTTAGTGTGTTAACTTGTTATTATTTAGCATATTGATATGTCAGTGGTAGCAAGTCTGACAACATAAAATGTCCTAAAATGACCACCATGCAGAGGGAATACCCTTTTAATGTATTCTGTTGCTTTTCCCAGGCCACACTATATTTTATTGGCCCATTAGTGGTTGGGATCTAAAAACAGCAAAGTTGTGCCTTCATTTTTCATCCCCAAATGTTACGTTCTGGTGTATAATGAGCATTACTGCTTCACATTTAATCTCACTGAAATTGCTACACGCAAACAGAGCTGCTGTAAAAGCAGTAAATTAGCTGACTTTGCACTTTACTTGTTAAGTAAGTCCGCCTTTACTGAGAATTGACCCTGTTTGCGTTAATGACTGTTCTCTGACTGTTCAACTATTGATGAGCACCACTCAGATGAACAGAAACGCTAAAATATTAAGAATATTTACCACTGATCTTATGCCAAAGCATTTTTCTCTTTTCATACACAAGCAGATCGCCTGAGTTCGTCTGAGTTTGCCTGTTCTCAATGCGTGTGTCCAGAAATGCTTACCAAGCAGTTTGCCTGAAGTTCAAACGCTTCGTGTGATTCACCACGCCTGTCCTGTAATGAATTACTCTCTCTCTACTGCACTCAGGTTTGAACTCCATCCTGTTTGCCATCAACATCGACAACACTGACCTGAACGGTGGGGTGACACGAGGAGCCTCCTCAGTGTCCCACCTGCTCAAAGAGTCCACGCAGGGCATCGGCAGCCTGTGGAAGGAGTCGACTCAGGGAGTCAGCAGCCTGCTGCGGGAGATCAGCACTGCCACAGCTGTGGTGCCCGGCTTCACCCCCAGAGTGGACGGAGCCTCAGACCCTCTACCTGTGCTGCCACGCAGCACCTCAGCTGGTAGGAAACAGCAACGTTTCATGTGCTGTTTTTAAAATTGCTGTAGAAGAAATGTAAAAGTGACTGTCTTCTTTCAACTTTTGACCAGTGTTCCTTTTTGCTAATACTGTTTTCTTCAGCATACATAGCCTGGTTATATGAGCTTTTCTGTCTCATGCAGATTGCAAAATTTGATTTTATAATTGATCAATCAGCAACAAAAATCAAACTGTTCTACAAATTGAAGGGTTTTTTTAATAACTGCACCCATGTGACCCGTTATGAGAGCCAGTCGGCACCTCTCAACCCGCAACCCACGTCACCTGACTCACAATCTTCACTGTACAACGATTGACAATTTAGTTTATACAGTGATCTTCCTTCTCTGCCTGCTACAGTTGTATTTTCAGGCTGTTTTTTAAAGTATTGTGTAAATACACCTTTTAAATTTTATGCAAAGTTATTAACCTACACCATCTAAAGCTTGCATGTGTTTCAAAGACAACGTGACATAGAGGATAAAAGAAGAGAAAAGGTGGACTAGTGATCACAGCTTGGCCCATTGTGAGTCATATTTAACATAGGATGTTGCTTTGTCACTTTTTAAACCAGACAACCCCAGACCTGTGATAGTTTCTACTCAGCTTACCTGAACCTACCTGACCTCCAGGTAATGGGTCAAACCTTGCATCACCAACCAATATCTCACCAAATCATAAAGTATTTCTCTTATTTTGTCCACCCCTCTAATGCAGGGATCTGACAGAGAATGGGCACATCTTGTTTTTGTATTGCAGCACACTGACAGTGTCACAAAAACGTCACAGAACAGCACAAACACTAAAAACAACATATGGCTCAGTCTGCTTGCATAATGGATTCACTGGTGGAACAAATCTCGTGGATGCAACTCAAGGCATCTGTAGCAGCGAAGAAATCCCCCGTGAAGTCGGCCTCCCTGTCTGACCTCATTTAGCCGTCTGCCCCGGTCTTTCCCTTCAGGGAAAACTCACACCGTTTTCTCTCCATATGTTCTGCTCAATGGGACTAACAAGCTTTTAAATTTGAAGTGTGTGATGCCAAAACTTTCCGCTGGAATGAATGTGAGTGAAATTCTAAGCTGGTGCACCAGCTCCTCAAAGTGGGAAGACCCATTCAGGATTATGCACTGGTACAAGACCTGCTAATGCACAACCAGCCTTTCTGGCTCAGAAGAGAAAGAGACAGTCTTTTTGTTAACACTTTCATTCATTTCTTTCTTTCAAAATCTTAAGAAATTACAAAACAGCTTATAATTGCATAAAAGTAAGCATAAATCTACTATATATGCCAATAAGTCAGAGTAAACCTTAAACAACAAGACAGATTGCCTGTAGAGCCATCACTTTATGTCAGTAGATGTAGAATCATCACTACATCTTTTCTGTGTCCATTGCACATGATTTGGCACAAAAAGAAATTCAAATGTTTTATAATTTGCAGGAAAGCTAAAAAAAAAAACAAAAAAACTCCTTACATCAGTGCACTTCTCCAGCTTGTATCAAATGCATTGCCAGTGGCCCGAAAAGGTTTTCTGGTATTTGTCCAAATAATAACTTCTATCTGATTTGAGATTATTTAAAGGTGAATCACTCATCCAGAGTTCTGCACATCTTCTAAGCACAGTGTGGGTTGTGGTGTTTTACTGAAGTGTAAAACATTTTGTACATCTATGTTGGCGATTATGAAACAAAAACACTTTATTTACAGTATGTTTTTATATTTTAAAAAGTCTTTATTTGAAATTGTCTGTGATATGGCAGAAAGTTATTGTTCCTAATCACATTTTTGAAGGCACTATATACAACATTCAGATGTCACATCCATCCATTATCTCTACACCGCTTTATCCTCACTAGGGTCGCGGGAGGGGAAGGGGGCTGGAGTCTATCCCAGCTGACTCAGGGTGAAGGCAGGGGACACCCTGGACAGGTCACCAGTCTATCACAGGGCTACACTTAGAGACAGACAACCAAGCACACTCACATTCACACCTACAGACAATTTAGAATCACCAATTAACCTCAACATGTTTTTGGACTGTGGGAGGAAGCCGGAGAACTCCCAGAGAACATGCAAACTCAACGCAGAAAGATCCCTGGTGTCCTCACCGGGATGCGAACCGACGACCTTCTTGCTGCGAGGCAGCAATGCTAACCGCTGAGCCACCTTGCAGCCCCAACCCCCAAAAAATAAGCAAAAAGGTTGTGTACACATGAGCCAACAAAAAAAATAATCCAGACACAACCATTAGGCTACACTAGAATTGTGCTTCTGGCTGGATTGTACTTTAACAGTCGGGTGTCGGGGGTCAGTCTTAGTCTGTTTATATGTAGGGAGGGTCAACAGTTTCAAAGGGAGGGACTCACACGCCCCAACGTGCAGCTAGACCGACTGACAAAACATAGAACAGAGAAGTGCAGATTACAAAACACACAAAGAGTGAGTGTGATTTCATTCAAGGACACTATTACTGCACTATTCACATAGCATATAGTAGTTTGTTGCTATATCAATGCCATATTTATGTTTGAAATCCTGTATATTGCGCCTTGAAAATTGCAAATATCTTTTTGCTTTCATCAAGTCCTGTGTAGTGTTTTATTTGTTTGCATTCAGCCAAAGAAGAGGATTGTGCTGCACTTACACGCTGGGACATTTTGATGCTGCTTTAATAGGATTAATTGGCGTGTCTAGCAAAGTCTATTAAATCTTTTTCTTTTCTTTCTCCATATAAAATGAATGAAATAACTGTGTTGAAAACCACTTTGGGAAATGACAGTTTTCAGTAAACAATTTCTCGTCGGCAGTATCATCATATTGATTATGTTTATCCAACCACGCAGGGACAAAAAAATACCCCCTTCCCCCCCCGAGTCCAATATTTTCTGCAAATAAGCTTTAAATTGATATTTTTAGTCCTTGAAAATGTTGGTGCCTTTTGTAAGACAGCTAATCTGTGTTTTTTAAAACCCCCGACTTTTTTTTTTTTACAGTGTTCAATAATGGCAAAAGTTCTGCTTTGCTACAGTTTGTTTTATAAGCAGAATATTCCTGAATAATTTTGTTTGTTATTGATAATGATAGCACTATATTGCAATAATGATGCCACTCTAAAGACAGCACTATGTTGTTGTCATTATAGTGGAACAATGCTGGAGAAAGTAGACAGGCCTGCCTTATTGCTTTCTGCAGTTTAAAGGAGTGCATAATGGAAGCGTTTAGATCGGTGCTTCTCGACAGATAAGACTGAAATAAACTAAATGTGCTGATGCCATCAGTGCTGAACTTTGCTGCAATGACATGAAACTGGTCCTGACAAGTTAAAGCCACTGAATTAATTTGAGTCTTTCTTAATTCAAGGTTGAAATTGAGGTTTTTGTTCAATCCTTTTTCATCTTTTCCCAACCAGACTCAGGGCTGAGGAAAGAGCGCCGGAGGAAAAAGAAGATCACCAACATCATTTCCTTTGATGATGATCTGGATGGAGGAGCTGAAGATGAAGAGGAGGGGGAGGAGGACTCCCAAAAGACGGGTGCGATGAGGAAGAGTCACACGGCTCCCGCTCAGAGCAGTGTGGAGGAAGGGGTAGACCCTTTGGAGCCCGCCTTCTCGGAGTCTCCTGCCCAGAATGGCCTGGCTGAGCTGGGCATCGTGAGCTGGGTGGGGTCCCCACATCCCTGCCGCACACCTCCCATAGCTACGCCTCCTCTGCCTGACAGCAAGAGTATAGACAACGAGGAGGAGGAGGAAGAGGAGGAGATGTACAAACCCAGAGCACAAACCCAGGAGGAGGAGAGGATCGCTTCTGATCAGTGAGTTAGAGGCCTTCAGCTCAGTGTCTTAATAATTAAAAGATACAACAATAGAGACCTTTTATTCTGAATCCTGCTCTGATCGGTGACAAAAAAAATCATTTGATGATAATAAGATGCTAATGAAATTGAAAAGCAGACCATAAAAATAGTAATTATATCATAATTACAGCAAATAACCATATTTTCGTTTCATCCTGCTTTATTATTAGTTGTCAAAGTCTGTGCTGCTGCCAGTGATGAATAAGAACAAAGTGTGTTTGCTTTTGGAAAAGCAGAAAAAGAAGAATGGTAGAAGATGGACCATTAATATTGGGCTGATTTTCAACAATGTAGTGCAAGTTACATTATTATCTCATGTCTACATTACATTATTTCACCCGAATCAGAGCAAATAGCAAGAACAAAAAGGAAAAGTATTTTGCTTTAAAGCCCATTACACGTGTGTAACGGTTCGCTAGTGAACATTGCTAACTCTGGTTGCCCAGGTAACACTGCGGTATAGCTCCCAAGATGTTTTTGAGTGAAACTGGCTAACATACGCTCATACGTTTAATTTCTTTCACTTCACACATGAAGCAGGTTACAGATGACAACCGTAAGACGAAAGCCTTTTTCAATAATCAGATATAACACATGAGTTTTACATTTCGGGCTTGATGAAGACTGCAACGATGAGCTGCTCTTTCATTTTGATGAGGTCGAGGCAGTAGAAACACGTTGTTTCCTTGTGGTAAACATTTGGGGAACTCAGTGATGGATCCATATGCAAATCAGTAAAACAGCAAAACAGTATCCACTTTGCTTCGTTAACAGTTAATTCACATGTGACTTCCATGGTCTCTGGTTGCCACATCACTGCTGGTCTTTTCTTGTGTGTACAGCCCTCTACTCTGGTCCTGACATTTATTCATCACACACCAGACTAATAAAATGGACCAAAGGTTTTATAATAATGTGGAAGCACACCTCCCCAGATCTGGAGAGACACGAGGCAAAAATACCAGATGAGCTCAATGTGACAGGTGGTGCTATTTAAAAAACAGCAGAAAGTTGTAATCTGTAATTTGGCCTGCTAATTAATGTACTTAATCATCTTCTGCTCTGAGTCAAGTCTCTAAACACACAAACATGATACATGATTTTAGATTCAGTGTGACTTACACTGTCTGAGGATGCCGTTGCCCCTGATGTCCATTGCAAATTGGTATCTTTTAATCTGTTTTGAAAAAAGCGGCAGACTGAACACCCAGAAATAAACTTGAGCTTTTCATCCAGAATGCCCACAGCTGAGCTATGAGGGCAGAACGTGACTGAATTGCATTGATTCCTCTGGAAAAACAACAACTAAACTGACTGTGATTGCCTCGTGTCAGGGTGGTGGTGGGCAGTCTGTCCAGTGTGTCCACGTGGAGCCCTCTACAGGTCATGGCTGAACACAGCAGCTCGGATATCCTCATTCCTCTGAACCCTGCAGACCCTCAGCCAGGTAGTAAAGCAGTTACACCAAAACAAAGCACTTACAATGGACAATAAACACACTTCCTCATGCCCTCTGTGCCAGTCAGTTTTTAATCTCCTGAGCACCTTTAGCCTACACTGCTGCACTCTTTCTTACTTCCAAACATAGCTTCCGCCACTATTGTTGTATCGTTTTTTTCTCCCCTCGCTGACAACACCTACTTATAGCTTTGGTGAAAGAATCAGTCGCCCGTCGGATGAAATTGCAGGGACTTTCTAAGCTGGCCTTTACTTTCACTTCCATTTTGTTTCAGTGAGCTCTGTGGAGGACACGGCTGCGTTTCCTGCTCAGTGTGAGTCGACAGGATCGGTGGGAAACTGTGAGAGCAGCAGATCACAGCTGACATTCAAGTAAGCTGTCGTTTCAGGCAGAAGTGATGTGTTCCTGTGTGAATTATTTGCAGAGCGCGGCGAAATAGTCATCAGTTATTGTCACAAAACTGAACAGGCAAGCCTACCTTGTCTGATATTGTGCAGCAGCTTTATGTGCAAGCTGAATTGTGAAATAATTCAAAGTGCCCCTGATTGCTCTCTTCATTTGCTTCAGTATGGAGTCCAGTCCACCGACGCACTCTGCTCCACTCTCCACCGTGTTGCCAACATCTGGTTTGCCAGAGTCCATGACAGTGGGTGAGTGTTTCGTCTTTCTCCAGCTGTCTGTCTCTTAGTATTTCTCGCTGCTTCTCACTTTTCCCGTTCTGTGTGTTCTCAAACCTGTTCTGTAGTATGAATCATCATGGATTAAGCTGCATGCAAGCCAGGAGGAAAGACTACCGAGCAGTGTCTTTTCACAGTCACTGCAATTAGATCACGCTGCAAAAATGCAAATAAGTTAAAAAAAAAAAACGAGGTTTGAACTCGCTCATCAGCAAGGTGGATTTCATTTGTTATGGCTGTGGTGAGACTTCTAAACAAAAAACATGTCATCACTTGTACATTTATGATTCAAATGATGCATGACCTTCAGTAGCTTCTTAGGGATACACGCTGAGATGAGATTATCTTCTAAGAAAACCTCAAGAGGACCTGGAGAGTCGACAGTCATGCACTGCAGAAACTCCTCTAATAGAGGCAAAACAAAATATTATGTTAACTAGCGAAATTACATTTACGCTTTGTGAAACAGGGATTAAAATCTAGCTTTTCAAACACACTGTCCAACCTCAAACCTTTAGGTTTAGGTTTGTTTATCCTTACATAAGCCAACATTTGAGAAATGTCACTGCACAGAATCAGAACAGTTAAGGGCCCAATGCAGACGCAATTCCTTTGTCATGCTGAAGATAAATTGAGTTAAACATACATATGATTAACACTAGACATGACCGCAAAAATCACAATTGTTGAATTTCTCTTGAGGCTTTATCGGAAGACGATCACATTTCTGGGTGTAGTGCCAGAACGTCTGGGATGCTAATGAACCCTTTGAAAGTCCCGATGTGTGTTTGTCGGGAAGTTTCGCCACAGCTGTCGTCTGTAGCAAATTAAATCAAGCTGTGCTCAAACCTCGTTGTTTTTCTTTGCAGATAAAGTCATCTAATTGTTGTGAGTGAAGTCCTGTGCCAAGAGAAGTTCATTGCTTTTCCATAATATTCTCCATAACGATCCACCAGGTGGCACTGTTGGTCCAGTGTATGGACGTGTTACTGTATATACAGTATGTGCACACTCATTTGCTTGTCAGGATCTTTGCTTGTGAGAGAAAAAAAATCATATCGAGTGAAATTTGCATCAGATTTGTAATGTGGATGGGAAAAAAAGCACAAAACACAAGATAAGCATTTTATACGTGTGACCCACTCATGCAGTTTTTTTTTTTTTTTTTTTGCCCTTGCCTGGAGTGTAGTTGGTGTTCTGCTCAGCGCCCCGGAGCTAATCAGAGCTTAGACCCTTAGACGCTCAAACGGATGCTGTTTGATTTTTTATTTTTTGGGGGGATTTGTTGTGTGTGAGCAGGAGAGGGAGAGACAGAAAGCCAGAGGAGGAAAGGTGAGCGGAACTGCTGGTAATCGCCTGGACTGAGCCGTCGTTTGGTGTGTTAGCCCTCGGTAAGAGGAGGTCACAGAGTCAGAGAGAGAGAGGGAGCCGGTGATCAGAAAAATCCCTATTGTCGAGCCACAGAGAATAGACTTCCTGGTGCAAAGCTCTGTGAGGCCTTAGCAAGATGTAAAGCAGCAGACCTCCAGTCAAGGAGAGCGTTTTGGTTAAAAGAACACTGTAACATCACATTTTAGTGTCGGACCCTCAGAACTGCAGAGCAAAGAGCTTCTCTCCAGACTCGCTCACATCACTCAGGGAGAAATCCATCGCGACAGAGGCAGAGATACCATTTTTTACGCCTACTTGGTTCAATAAATCAGAATGCATGGCAGCCAAAACTGATTTTTTTTACATTTTGAGCAAAAGACCAGAACTTTTTTCTCGATCTCGCTGCCTTGCCCTCGCCATCACCGGCTCGCTTGGTTTTGCTCTCTCCGCCTACTCGCCTAACCCAAAGCAACGGTTCTAAAGGGGTTTGTGCGAAGTTGGTCTGAGAAATGCAGGAAAACCCCCAAGGAGTGCATTAAACATCACAAATTGATAATGTGCTGATTAAAAAAAACAAAACAAAAAAAACCTGTCACTGTAGATTTTGCCTTCTAGCAAAACAAACATAATTTACGTTGGCCTTAAACAGAGCTTAAACATACATTCTTACCCCGTTATACCACTTATATATTCAAAAAGGTAAGATTTAATAAAGAGACACTCCACCAATTTTATATACGCCTGTCAGGGAGGTGTACTCCTGAGCTGGTTGCATTCTTTTGAGTTTCCTATAATTGTGTATGTACAACCACATATGGCTTGTTGATTAAGTAAGGAATTAAAATCAGTGGTTGATTGGCTCATACGGCGATGCAAAAGAATCACTGTGCATAAGAAAATTAGCAGTATGTGATGACAACATTTGTATGTTTACTGCTAAAGAACAGCAAAAACTGCTAAAGATCAAGGATTTGTGATGACAGGCAGGTGGATTTTTTTTTTTTTAAAACTGCTGGTTTTTCAAGGTAAGAGAGAGAAACTCAGAAGAAAAAAGGCATTGAAGAGGAAGAGGTGTGCGGCGTTAGCTCTCCTTCACTGCTTTCCAGCCGGATCTGACAGCATGTGAGGCCAGGCAGTCCATTGATTGGCGAGTATAGAGTCTATAATTCACAAGGCACCTCGATTACATGGCCTGGCTCTCTACTAATGCTTCTATTATTGGAACAATTGAACAAGAGCGTGTATGTTCTGGTGGAGGGTGTGCACACTCAACACGCACACGCACACAGTTTTCTTCCCTTGAAATGTGGCTCTTACATGTTGGAGCACAGTGAATGTATACGTTTTCCCGCACACATGCACGCTCTTCTGCTGTAATTTGTCCTCATCCCCCTGTGAGGACGGAGGGGCGTCTGGCTCTACTGGAGTCCCTAATGGCTCGTCCGTGGCACCCGCTGTGAACGCGTGGTCGGACTAAAGGTCACATTTATTTCTGGCCTGCCGATGTAGAGAATGGAGCTATGGAGATAATAGACTTCCTCTTTTCTCCTCTCTGTTGTGCTCTTCATCTCGCTCCTCCTTCTCCTCCCTTTTTCTTCCCTTCCTCCCCTAACCAGGCGCTTAGCTCGGGGCTGGAGGAGACCTACTTGTATCCGGGGCTACTCACTGACACCCCACAATAATTATGAAAACAGAGTTGTGGTCTCTTCTCGTCTGGTGGAGCACAAAGTGCAGTGGAGATTAACTCCTTGTCTCACGGTTGTTATTTTTGGAAGTCCTGGTAACAGCCTAGTTAGAAGCTTTGAAACCTCTATGTGCACCTCCCAGCGTAACTATGGAGATGAGTCACCGAACTGCCACACAGCCCGGCCCGAATCTGTCCGCAGCATCAGGATGGAGATTAACATCACCCAGCAGCTGACTGCTAGCAGACTTTGGCTGTGGATGATAACATTCGACTGACTGATGCTTTAAGCCTGCACGAGAAACTGAGAGTCTTAAATGAAAGTTTCTGGCTCACATGTGATGCAAATAACACAAAGTGGTGCAATAGACCGTTATTCATTAGTGATCCGTAGCTCCATTATTGTTTCTCTGTTTTGATTGTCCAGTCTATAAAATGTTCACTCATGAGTAAAAAAAACTGTTTTCCCAAATCCAAAGTGACCTATTTTAATCGTTGTTCTCTAAACATACCCACATAGCCATGTGATTAATTCAGGTACCCCACAGTAGACACTCATGTCATATTATAAATGTATTGAACTGAACAGGCAGAAATGTTTTTAACATTATTAATTATATGAACCAATATAATACTGCAATTTTTTCATGCGTCCGTGCAACCAGATTTTAGAACTTTTTCCGTTTTTGCAGCAACATCCAAACTTGAAGTATTGTCTGCTGTCAAGGCTACAGCTCTGTGTTCTATTAGAATCAGCTTTATAGGCCAAACATGGAAACACATATTGTCTGTATTTGTTGAGAATAGAGTTTAACATTTTCGCTACATACTATTTATTCCATCACTAATTAATTGCATTAGTTCTAAGCTGAATGGTCGGATATTTGGTAACATGTTACATTGAAAAATTGCAGTTTACATCTACTATAATAACAACACAGGCCCCACAGGAGCTCAGGAGTGTCCACCTTTATATGTGATGACAGATTCCATACTCCTCTCCATGGAGGATATCAGGGTTGCACAAAATCTGGAGGGATGCTCTGTCATTCTTCAGGGACATTTTCTTTCAGCTGCTCTTTGCTGGAGGGCTTGTGATGCTCTGTATTTTTCTTTAAAATATCCCAAATTCATTTCCCCATCACCTGTTGCTCTCAGGCAACCTCATCATTACAATCCCACCGCCGTGCTTCACTGTTGGGACTATGCGTTCACTGTGGTAGTCGTGGCAACATGCTGAACCGCATCAGAGGCAAACATATTCATCTTGTTCTGACCAAAGACTGTGCTCCCAACATTCCTCAAGTTTCTTTTTATGTAAAGTTGAATGTGTAACTTTTGTGCCAAAGAGCAAGCAAGTTTTTTTTTTTTTTTTTCCATGGATGTCCTGTGTAGAAGTTAATGTCATGAAATGTCCTCCACACTGTCTAAGCTGTCACAGGAACCCTGATTTCTATTGATGACCACTGTGCCACTTCTGAAGCACCTGCCCGTCTATTTTTCAGAGCTTTATTGTGCAACTGGTGTACTGTTCAGGGCGTCATTTTAGAAGAACGACCACTGTGGCTCTGATTAGTTGTACTATGGCTGCTTCTGTACCTTTTGATTACTGCTGCTGCTGTTTCCAGTGATTTATTTCTTTTGGTCACAGATCTTCTTGTACCCTCACATATCCGCTTTAAAAAAAATAATTCTTCTAGCACTTCTTTTCCATGTCAATAGCTAAATAACTATTCGATTTATTGCTCTGAGATGATGAATCCTAATGAATTTGGTGATTTCCAAATTTTTCATCTAGTGCCACCAGCAGGTTTTTCCTTCTTCGGTAAAAACATGTCAACATTTATTTCATAGACTGATGCAAATTTTGACAATTACAGTTCCCAGATGATGCTAAATAATGACTAAAGGGACCCCTTGGCTTTTTAGGAAATGTCTTGTCAACTGCAGGTTGGATTGCTGCGAAATTTGATAACGGAAAATATTGTCACAACTTTGGTAATCCCTTTCAGTCTCATCTTGTGTCAGCATCAGGTCGAAAGTTTAATTTGGAATTAAACTGCTGATGATGTCTTGTTGACACGTGGAGAAGAAAATAGACACAAATTTAAAGCATTCACAGACTTTGAAGCACATTCTTGTCAGGACGGAAAAGCAAACATAATTCAATATAATCATATGATGATTCTATATTAGAAAAACTTCTCCATACATGCATGTTTTATTACGGGCAAACATTAACTGAATATAGCAGCGGATTTATGAACACTCAATATTATTTTCAGCTGAGTAAGCTGACTGGTAACACAATGAATATAGAAGGTGTTGGTTTTCACGTGTATAAGCAAAGTTGCCAAAAAAAGGATTTCTTGTCCTGCTGACAGTTGTAATAGTGGGAACTGAAGTAGCGTCACAAAGCTTTAGGAGAGACGTATGACCATTTAGCATTGTGTTTGTGCTGTGTTGTGAAGATTGAGTATAAAGTGGGCACATCTGCTGGAGGTTCTAATGATCACTTTAGGCTTTTTACAGCCAAAGCCCTGTTGCAAAACGGCATTTCATTTGGCCATAATTCATTGGTAATTGTTCCTTTTCGTTACTATAATAGCGAAGAAGAGTTTACTTTGATGTTTTCATGACACAGAGTTTCATGCAAATGGTAGCCGGTGTGTTTCTCCTACATTTTTCTCAGATTAGCTTCTTTCTTCAAAGTTTTATAGTAGCTCCAAAAAAGAAAGAAAGTCTGTTTTATTGTAGCAATAAAACCGCTGCTCTCTGTGAGCCAGATAGATCTCATTCTGTACAACTCCTGTCAGCTGCAAAAAGTAAAACCTGATTTTATCAAAGCAGTTCATCTCTGCGACGGAACAAAAGCGTTGCATTAATCCGGCAAGTGTGGCGTGTGGGATGCTGTTATTTCTACATTTGAAAACTGTAGGTTATTAGTTTATGCATATTACTGTGTGCAGCGTCTGTGTGTGTTTTCTGTATTTGAAGTAGTTTCAGTGCAGAAGTCTCACCCCGGTCTCTTTATTCTGCAGTGGAGCTGCGACAGGCCATTGTAGCCATGATGAACAGGAAGGACGAGCTGGAGGAGCAAAACACGTATGTTCAGATACATTCTCCTTTGCCGTTACTTACTAACTGTCAAACACACATACTCGCACAGAGACTGGAAGAAGCTATCGGATGACCTTTCAGTGAAAATTGTGTCAGCTTGTTTTCCGTTTACCCTGAGACAAAAGGCTTTTTTTGTGCTGACTTGCGGCCGGAAGCGGTTTTGTTTTTAGCAGTAATCCTCCAGAGAGGTCCTTCACATTCATGTAACAGCTGCTGACAAACATTGTTATGAAAAGCATAGCTAAATAAAATCCTGTTGGAATGATCGGAAAAAAAAGTCCAATTATTTTAATACACCTTGGCATTTAATCACAATCACTGTGAATCTTCTACCAAGCAGTATTTAGATTTTCATGATAAATTCTGATTTGGGTATTAAATTAGCGATGCAGTCACAGATGTGCGTTGATTAAGTGTTTTATATCAGAGCTAAATATGATTCAGCCTCTGAGTTATTACTGCAAGCAGAATGTTTATCTAATCTACTGTTTATGAAAATAGCATTACCAGAATGTCAACATTTAGTACATCTAAATAAAGAGGATTAGGTCTGTGCTAGATATCAGTTAAATGTGGATGTGGCAGAAACCTGCTGTATTTTATACACAAACATGAAACATGAGTGTGATCTGCTTCGTGGACTGTGTAGGTCTCTTCGCAGTCTGCTGGATGGGGAGATGGAGCACTCAGCGGGCCTGAGGCAGGAAACTGATCTGCTGAAGAAGAGGCTGGCAGAGCTGGAGGAGAGACACTCAGCCAAGGTCCAGGCGCTGGCCAGGTAAAATACAGCTGTGATGTCTGGAGAATGAACATTAACATGCCAATTCAGCTTGCAGGATAGAAAATAAAAGCTTTTTAAGAACAACTTACCTTCTCTATTGACTTTTAACACAGATTATGGTTGTAACAAAGCAGAGCTACCCATCAGCTGTAACTGTTAGTGGCTAGATTAACATTCAGATGGGTGACAAAGGCAAAAAAACAAAACAGAATACGTGAGAGTAGAAACACAAACATTACAGATGCATCCACACAGGTGTGCACTACATGGTACAGTTATGCAGTTAACATCCAGTCATGCTCTGAGGGCATATAAAAATGCTTAGTAGGACCACATGACTCTGGTTTTGCAAAATGGCAAAAGGAAGAGATTTAAGCAACAGTGAAAAGTGGCTCTGTTGTTGGGGCACAGATGGCAGGAGCTTCAGTCACACAGGCTGCTCAGCTAGCTACAGTTTTAAAACGAACGGCAGCTCAGGTGGCATCTGTGTTTAGATATGTGGGAAAAGCATCAGTCAACAACTGTGGAAGGAAAACTGTGGTTGACAGCATACATTCAATTAGCATGATGCTTGTGCATTAGCTCAGTATGTCAGGAAAACAGTGATCTGCTGTATTCTCAACAAAAAGGCGTGTGGCGTTCACTGCAACAAGAAAACCATAAAGGCCTGTATGCTTGACCCCTACAGTGAGGCCATCAGGTGTCTCTGTTATGCTGTGAATGACATTTTGCTTTCATGGTTTTAGTCCACTTATCTCCTTAGAAGGAAAAGTCCCTACAAATCAGTGATCATCTTTATCCCATAATGGAACGTTTCTGTCCTGATGGAGTGGTCACTTCCAGGATGACAGTGGTTCCATCCATAGGGCATAAGAGCTCACTGAATGGTTTGACTGGTATGAAAATGATATGAATTCTAAGCTGTGGCCTCCACAGTTTCCAGACCTGAACCCAGTTGACCACCCATGACATTATGGACCAATGTGTTAGACCGAGCTCTCCACCACTATCATCAAAACATCAAATGTAGAAATATCCTTTGGAAGAATGATGTTCATCCCTCCGGTAGAGTTCCAGAGACTTGGAAAATCAATGCCAAGGTGCACTGAGGCTGTTCTGGTTATATGTGGCGATCCATCAGCTTATTAAAACACTTTATGTTGGTTTTTCCTCTAAGCTGTCACACGTCTATATTTGGTCAATTCATGATTTGCGGGAAAGGAACAAGAGCTGAAATGTTTACTGGATAGATGAACTAGTTGATTGTTAGGAAATTATTTAGAAAAAAAATTTAAATCCTTTTTATAATCATATGAGCATTTTTTTAAAGGTAAAATAACAAATTCACTGCAACTTCTTCAATTAGCGCATTAGCTGGTTAATTTACATTACAGTGAACTGTAAGCTTTTGTGATTTTGGACTGTTAGACAATAAAAAAGGTTCTTTAAGAATGTGTAACTGGTGTTTTTCAATGTTTTCTGAAATTTAATTGATTTATTAAGAAAAATAATTGATAGATCATTCAATAATGCAAAGAAAAATAGTGAATAAGGCTGCTGGTAAATCCAGACAAACACAAAGTTTCGATGGTCCCCAAGTTTTTTTTGCACAGAAGATGGAGCCCCTAATGGCTGAATGTGTTGCCAAATGGTTTTCAAATTGTATTTGGTTTCCATTTGTAGAAGTTATAGCTTTGCATCTGAAAATACAACACTGACTGACTGTCTGGCACAAGTTGTGGTTTTTCTGTATTCAACATACAATATTTCAAAATGTCATCTTCAGAAAATAATATGATTTTACATCCAGAAAAAAGATAAAGAGATTATATTTCTTTTAGTTTTTAGTCCGAGGACAAAAGTTATGTGGATGTTATTTCAGGGTGGTGCTTGTGGGAGGAATTATTCCACGGCAGAGTGCTGGAAAGCATTTTTAAAAAGCCAGAAATTGAATCACTTGACATTTTAATGGTTGTGTGATTGGTGCTGACCATTAGCCTATCAACCCCCAGATACTCTGATGCATAGTTGCATTTTCGTCCTCTCTGGGACAGTACATTTGTCACATAATGCAGATCTAAAGGCACTGCCACCCAGCTCATTTGAATGCAGCATTTTCAAATCAGACATTTTGACTTGTCATGTCAAGAAATGCACAGATGACGATTTTAATGAAGACTAAGTGGAAAGCGGTCATTATTAGCTTCAGTGCACCATTAGCTGCACCTGCGTTTGACAAGGCAGAATGTATGTAGGCAAAGATACTGTGTCTTATTTACTGCAATACCCATGAGCCAGTTTGTGAGCTTGCCCCCATTTGTCTGCCCCATGGGTCTACAAATTTAAACAAATGCAAAAGTCAGTAAACATTGTGTAAAAGCTGTAATAGCCTGGAGGACCTTCCTGTCTGTGATTAAAGCTGCCTTGTCGCTGCTGATTGTGCTGGGCTGTGCCTCATACCTACAGTAGCTGCGTCACTCTTTTACACATAATCACAGTAATTACCCTTACACTGCCGAATGGCGAGAGCTTTAACCCGCTCTAAATGAAGGTGCTGTATTTGTGCAAATATCACTGTGAGGTCTCAACATCCAGTTCAGTCCACTCATGATTGAAAGAATTGGAGAATAAAGGTCAGAACAACCCATTCATCCTCATTGTGTTACATTTCCTTCTCTAAATCATGGTTTGATCACAGTAATTGACCACCTACAGTTTCTCTGAAAGTGGACTGCATCACCTCAGCGTGTGGAGTGTATTTACCGAGTGCCCGAAGTCTTGAGTCAAGCCCTGAGCCCCTTAAATAGACGATTAGTCATCCTTCAGCAGTCCAAACAGAAAGCCCCAGCAAGTCTGTGTTCAGATAGTAACCTCCTACAGTAAGTCAAGCCACCAGCAAGGATTGATCGAGTGACTCAAGTTTAAGTGTGTAGGGACTGCTAAAGCAGATGGGTTTGTTGTTCGGAGCGGACAGTGCAGCAGCTGAAAGAGCTTTTTAATATGTGATGATGTTCACATAGAGCGCTTTAATGGAGTGTAAATGGCTAGAGAGAAGTAAAGAGTGCAGAAGGAACAAGGGACGGCCTCACGATTGCCTCACTCTCTTTCTGAGTGACTGTGACATACGGTCCCCATTTACACACACACACACACATACACCCCGAGACACACAAAGCCTATTCTATAGTCTGTTGCTAAATCTCAAGTGCTGCTTTTCCTTCTCAGCCAAATCTGTCTCGATCAATAGCGGCTATAAATACCACTGAAGGAGCAGCTAGCCACTGAATGAGGGTTGGAAGCTGTCAGCATCATTCAGTGAAAGAGGCTACTGGCAACCGTTGCTATGTATCCCACAATTCCTTGTGATTATTCCACTAAGGGTGAACTGGGAGTCAGTTGTTGTGACACAGAATCGGTAATGTCTCGAACACACTTGAAAGGACGGTCGGCTTGCTCGTCGACCGAAAGCGAGCGGAAGGGCTTCGATGCCGCTGAGTTAATTGAGACGCATTGTTTAATCTGCACTAACTTTGACAGGAATCACTTTGCTGCCAGCGGTAACGTTCAGGTTAAATGTTTATCTCTAGCACCAGATGGTCCTGCTGTTCGAGGAAGATGCCGCCAGTCATGTGCTTATTATAGTGCTTCTCCCGGTGAAAGTACTTTTATAGTAGAGCTGCACCCAAAACCCAAAGAAGTGGCGTACATACACAAGGCCTGCGTGTGTGTGTGTGTGTGTGTCTAGAGCCTGGATGTCTATGGGGGTGGCAGAGGATGAGCGAACCGCCATAGATAGACTCTGGCTGACGTAGACTCCAGCAGAGGGGAGTGGGCTGAAACGAGCCGCTGCTCACTTACCGACTTACTCACACACAAAATCAGATACACAACAGGACCCTTACTCACACCCATCCAAATATAACATGAAAATGTAAGACCCTTACTCACACACTGACACGTAGCAGCCCACAACTTTTCACCCACTGTACCAACCCCGGCGCACATGTAACAATCCTCACGTGTGGCCGGGAAATTGTGTTTGTAGCGCCTTCTTTGGATTTCCTGTCAATGAACATCCCACACGGGGCAGGTAAAATATTAAAATATCATTCAGCGTCTCAAGTATTGTGACAGAATCTAGAGGATCACTGTTGGTGCTCTCATAACATATTTACACAGAGGAGCATTTTGACAAACCGGTCATTAGTAATGCGACTATGATGACTGAGCAGGCAGTGACTGCTCAGCCACAACATTAAAACCACTGACAGGTGAAGTGATTAACATTGATTATGTTGTTACCGTGGCACCTGTCTAGGGGTGGAATATATTAGGCAGCAAATTCTTGAAGCTGATGTTTTGTGAGCAGGAAAAATGGAAGCATAGGGATCTGAGCAACATGAAACAATTTGGGATGGCTGGATGACTGTGGGAATGCAAGGTGGCTTGGTGGTTAGCACTGTCGCCTCACAGCTAGAAGATCCCTGGTTAGGGACGGTTAGGACGCCCTGGATCTTTGCATGTTCTCCCCATGCACCGTGGGTTCTCCAGCCTCCTCCCACAGTCCAAAAACATGTTGAGGTTAATTGGTGATTCTAAATTGTCCAGAGGTGTGAATGTGAGTGTGCTTGTTGTCTGTCTCCCTGTGATAGACTGGTGACGTGTCCAAGGTGTTCTGAGTCGGCTGGGATAGACTCCAGCCCCCCGCGACCCTAGTGAGGATTACGCAGTGTATAGATAATGGATGGATAAATTGATGGATGACTGTGTCTGAGAGTCTCCAAAACCGCAAGCCTTGTATGGTGTTCCTGGTTTGCAGTGGTTTACCAAAAGTGATCCAAGAAAGAAAACGGGTGACAGAGTTATGGGCACTCAATGATTCCCCACCAAACGTGCCTACAATGGGCACATGAGTGTCAGAACTGCATCATGGAGTCAAAGGAGGAAGGTCGCCTTTTCTAATAAATTATGTTTTGTGTGTTGTTTACCTGTTGAAGTGATGGCAGCAGGATGCACTGTAGGATGAAGAGAAGCTGTCAGAGGCAGTTTGGTGCTCTTGGGAATCTTCTCCTGGGAAAACCCACAAACATTGTTCAAGAATATTTTGAGGAACGTGACAAAGAGTTCAAGGTGCTGACTCGGCCTTTAGGCTTCAAAGATCTTAGTCCGACTGAGCATCTGTGGGAGGATTAAAAGAATGTGCTGCTCACATCATTGTGGGTGATGCCACAGAACACCTTCAGAGGTCTGTGGAGTTCGTACTTTGATAGATCCGATGTAGGGTTTGAAAATGTCAAAAGATCGAATTGATGGTGTCTTTTTGCATTGAAAGACCAACAGTGTTGAGCCCTTCATATAAAGTGCAATATAAAGAGAAAACCTAAATCAAATCAGAATTTTATGTGACCACCCTTTACCGTTAAATCCTGTTCTCTTAAGTACACTTGTGGTCGTTTTTTTTTACACAAAGGGGTAAACTGTACCAAACATCTTGGGGAACTTGCCACCATCCAGATTTTTCTGTCTCTTGATGTAATCCCAGCCTCACTCCATGATTTTGAGATCGAGGTTCTGTGGTCGCCATCTGTTGTAGGACTCCTTGTCCATCTTGTTGCTGAAGATGGTACTTTGATGCTCTGACTGTTTGTTTGACTTTGCTGTTATTTTGCGGAATGAATCTGGGACGAATCGGATGTCGGCCTTATGGTACTAATTGTTTTGAATCTATATCTGAATGTGTTTTGGTCAATGGCGCTTCTTTTGGATGACTGACATTCAGTTTACAGAGCGATGAGTTAAAATAGCTTTAAACAAGCCTTAAGAGGATCTGTAAGGAACTTTTATTTGTTTATTTTGATATAGTACAAATATATACAATATTCATAAGTGCTATGTAGACCACCTATGGAACTGTCATGCTGAAGACAACCTATAGTGTTTCTGATTACAAAAAGTGCTATAGAGCAATGGTTTTTTTTAAAACCTTTGTTAGATGGACACCAAAGAGAGACAGGAAATTTGTGAACCAGGAGCAGGGATTAACATGCAGTAAAAGGCTAGGACTGTACCACTGCCTGAAACTGTGCCCATGTGGCGTGCTACCCAACCACTCAGCTGTCGGATCGTCCCATGGAGCAAAGTTTTAATATGTGGGACACTGTTTTAAGTCTGCTAGAGTAGCACAAGTCTACCAATGCATACATGCAAGTCTGCAGGAGTCGTGATGCACGATCATGCTGATGGTTTAATGACAATAGAACGATCGGCGCAAATGCGAGGAAGAAAATGATTTTTAGCTCGCAAACATATTTGTAGATATAAACAATGTAGGATTTAAAATATGAAACATTGGCTTTGTAAATGTTTTGTGAGGAAGTAAATTCATCAACACAATATGTGTTGGCAAGATAAACTGAATTTTACGTAACTTAATAAATCTCCAACGTCCCTAGAAATTGGAAGTGATTACTACTCTTTAATATTTCAGTGAATTTGTTCTTTTCCTTTAGTTTATCCCATTTTAGGTTTAAATATTTTAGAATAACCAAATTTCACAAGATGTCCTGCCCCACATCTCTGTATCTTCATCACACAGCGTTTTTTTTTTTTTTTTGTGTAGTTACTATCACTCCTAATGGTAACAGACATTAAAAATAGATGTCCGAGACCGAAATGGCCATGCTCTGAATGTCTGACCGTCAAACTTGTTCTCCCGAGGATGCTGGTTGAGATACGCTCACACACACACACACAGACACGTACAGAAACTCTTTCCCCTCAACCATTTCTTGTCCCCCTTTTTAGCCGTCAGTTGGCAGAGCAGAAAGCAGGCCTCTCTCGCACCAGGAAGGCGGGAAGGCTGCCAGTCGAGTGGGCTCGGGCCAGGAAGTGGTTCCTCGTCACTGGGAGAGGGGGCGGTTGGACAGGCGGACACACACACTCACACACACAAAAGAAACGAGAGCAGATGCCTTTTTCTTAGCTGGCAGAGCCGCCTTTCTCCAGGCAGTCTGGTATAGCTGCTCTAAAAAGTGGCAGAGAAAAGCGGCTGTGAAGTTTCCGTAGTTTATTTGTCGGGAGTGTTTCGGCTCGCTTCTTTTTCTTTCTTGGGGAATTCAATTATGTCAGGCTGCCCACGGGGGGCCTTCTCGTTTCAATGCTGAGGTTTTAACAACCCCTTCACCCCATAGCCTTGTTGTGCATAGGTGTGGATATATATATATATATATACAGTGAGAGCGAGAGAGAGACACAGAGTGTACATTTACTGGATTTTTTTTGTTGAGCCTTTTGGAACTGTGTCATAGGAGTGTATGCATGCTTCAAGTGATTTATTTCAGAGGGGCTGAGCAGTAAATTGCACTCAGGAGCATTATCCAGCGACTGAGCTGCCTGTCTCTGAAGGCGTCTTTGTACCTCTCATTTACTCCCTCCAAACAAAAGCAGACTGTACCTGAAGAACAGCCAATTTAGCTGTGTCTATTGCACATTAAGACGACTTCAGAGCACAGGGATAATAAAGGAAGGGGCGGGGGGAATACAATCGAGACCAAAAAAGAAAAAAAAAAATCACTCCAGGGCTTCAACTCAACTTAAGTAATTACTGCGTGTGGTTTAAGTTTAGGCTTTCCTCTTGAGATGGTGTTTTCACTCGTTCTTCAAGCAAAGATGAGATCCTCCGTTTTTAGCGCTCTTTCTAATAGACTCTTGCAGTATTTGCTTTATGTAAAACACATTCTCCAACTTTACATTGTTCGCTAACTCTATGTCTTTCAAACAAAAAATATATTTATCTCTCAAAGGCACACTGTTTCATGCT
The DNA here is from genome assembly GCF_000690725.1 of Stegastes partitus. Lineage (NCBI taxonomy): Eukaryota > Metazoa > Chordata > Actinopteri > Pomacentridae > Stegastes > Stegastes partitus. The sequence continues at coordinate 255,475 of NW_007578968.1, read as the reverse complement.
CTTTCACCATCCCCTTCATTTGCACACAAAACGGTTACTGTTTTTTTTTTTTCATTTCTTTTTCTAAGGCACACAGATTTTCTTTGTCTCCGAGTTTCTTTTGTACACACACAAAAAAATATCACAAACTCTTCTATAAATCTTGTGCACAAACACTATTCATCTTCTTCACTTGTCTCACAAGGAAGAAGATGAGATGACTTCAGCGGTTTTATTACCCAGTGTCATTAATGAACTTCCTGAATCCTCTGAGCGGACATTTACACTGACAATATTTCTAGATCAGACTATTACCCTTAATGAGAAAGTGGTTTGGTGTTGGGGCCACATCAGCTGGACAAAGGGGGCAGTTAGTTCACTTTTGACACACTCATTTAAAACTTTACTGTCCCTAAAGACAGATGACACGCTTAGAGCTTCACATGAGCGTGACCACATTGTGTTTGCAGTGATTAAACATGCTTTATAGAGTTTTGGGGTTGATATAATTGAAAGGTGTCCCTCCCGTAGGGTTTTGTTGTTTAGTTTAGTTTTATATCCATTATTTAACTGTTGTCCTGTGGGTCTGAATAATGCTGGTTCACCAACAGAGGTTGTTTTGATGGACTCGCTGACGGCATTTAGGATGTTAATGCAACCCAGAAATCAAGATTTTTAGCCTTAGAGGGTGTACAAGCTAAAAACATATAATTACTCAACTGTTTGGATAAAGTGAGTGCGAGGTAAGTGTTTTCAGTGCACATTAAAGTAGAGCTGAAACAATTAGTTTTTTAGTTGGTTCCCAATCCTGGGAACCCGTTAAGTGGCCACAGGATGCTTAACACGAAAGAGCAGTTAATCTCTGCAAAATTATATTTCATCCATGTGATGGAAATCTGGTGTAGTCAGGTTCTCAAGAGACTCTTGTGTTTTATGCAGAAGCATTTATTGAAGCTCACAACTGAAAACAGAAACAGATGAGTATACAGGTTCATACAATGCATCGCCACTCAGTGTTGGAGGTCAACCAGAGACAGAAAACTTGTTCACCATTCATATTACCTGTCAGTCTGTTTGTTGCTGCACCACTGAAATATCTGCTGTGTCTCTGACTCCTAGATGGATTGTCATGAAATGTAATACAAATGCTGTTAACTCTGTGAACCTCTGACTTGCTTTCTGATGGCATCAGGAAGTTTTTTTGTAGGTTGAAGTTTAGCCTCACATAAGTGCTTCTGTGGTTGCAGGTGCATGCTCCTTGTCTTAAATCATTCAAAATGTCCAGTTTTACATGTTCAGAACACTAAAGACAAATAAAATGAATCAGTCTGAGAAAGAAGACACATGTTAAGTCTGTGACGAGGACTAACTCACCACTTGCATGTCTAGAAAAGGTTGCAAACTAAAACATTGGGAACCAACCGATAAAGTAGTTAGTTGATTTCCAAAAAAGTTTTTAATTAACAAAAAATTGCTTAAAAATGATGATGATTATGTGCTGCTTTGCATTGGCTCTTGGTTGGGCCAAACAAATTATTTAAAGACAACACTGTGGAAAACAAATCACTGATTACTAGATAATGGTTGTATTTGTTAGTTGCAGTACTCAAAGAAATTAAGATGGTGAAATTCCTTTGGGGCTAAATAAGATTTGTGAACCTGGAAAGGCCTGCGTTTTCTACAGTTTCCACTCAACAAATGAAAACATGGAAACAACATTAAATATATCAGCAAAAAGGGAACAATTGGAATATTTGCAGATACTGAGGCATGAAGTAGAGAGTTTTCCTGCCAATTTTCAGCAGGCTTATTGCACGTGGGGGAAAAAAGACGAGGCAATTTGTGTTTTAATTTCGCATGTGGCGCCCTGAACTGCTGTACAACCCGAGGGAAGCTGCACAGGACACGGAGGGTGTACATCATTCCTCCAGGTCGTGTTTTATCGGTGTGCTCTGAAATTGGATTTGAAAATGTACGGTGCAGTCGAGGCCGTTGTCAGAGCGATGTTCTCTCATAACCTGCAGGACACTTGCTTATTTACATTGTCCCTCTGACTACTACTGTAATATTAAGTGCTTGTATAAACTTCTCCAACTTTCCCTCAAGGCTGCTTATATTGCATATGTCTGTGGCAATGTGGCATAATCCACACCATGTCCTAGTGTGTCTCTCTCCGTCATCTGATATAATGATTTAGTAAACATTGTCATTCTATCATGTTCTAATACCAGAAACAGTTTACTGAGGACATGTGTGACTCTTACTGTAAGTTGTCGTTGCAGTTGTTAACCTTTGGGCTGCTCCAGTGTAGTTTGTGAAATTTGCTGAAGTTTAATTCATCAGCAGTTGGAATCTGTCCCCCAAACTTTTTCCATTAAATACAAGCGAGGCTGATTACCAGCAACACCTTGTCAGTGGAGAGCACGACTGAGGTTGACACAATACGCTGAACGGGCTGACACTTTCTTCCATTAATACATTCTGTTCATTTCTCTAGCTCTGGCTGTGTTTTTCCTTCTTAAATGATGGAAAAAGCAAGCACATTACATCAGCCGAAAGCCTTTCGGTTGTTTCAAAGTGATCAATAATTCAGCAAAAATGTGTTCATTATCGGGCTGTTGTAACCTGAAAAAGAAATTCAATTTCAAGCACAGGCCCACTGAATATTGTTTGTTCGGAGAATAATTTATTCACAGCAGAGAGTGATTGCAGCTGAATGATTCTCCGAACAGTTATTCAAGAACAAACAAAAGTGTTCTTGAATAACTGACAAGCCTTTCGAAATTAATTTCTGTTGGCAGCTTTCTAAACTGTGATGTGCCACAACAAGTGTCAAAATGAAGTAAAGACATAATAGTTTGCAAGCATTTTAAAAAGCCAGAATGGTGGAGCAGGTTAGAAAAAAAAAAAAGGTTTGCAGAAAATCTCAGGCGGTGGTGACACAGTTTTTATCTAGGACTCGGCACCTGTTGAAGCCTGTTAACGTTTCAGATCGATGACCCTGTCAGGCCTGCTTTCTTGTGCTTCACGAAAATAGATTTCACGACATTTTAGTGTTATAAACTAAACTAACACTAATTAAATTACTAATAAAAGCACCGTTTAAAGTACTAACGCGGAAAACAAGAGCAAGTAATTGACCTTTATTACAGCAGGCATTTTGACACAGCACCTTAGCAAAAAAAAAAGCTCTGGTGTAATTAATAACACTAATGAGGTAAGTGAGTGTCCTGGTACAGACCCCTCGTTAATGTTGTTAGTGCTTTCTGCTCTGTTGTCTCCACCAACTCCTGTGGGAGAAATCTGACTTTTTAGCTACTAAAAGCTCCACTGCTGTTGGACAAACTTTGCCTGTTTGGTTGCTGAGCTGTCTTGGCGGACTGCACGGTTTTCTACTCGTCTGACTACATTTTATATGACTTAGCATGTTTTTTTGTTGTCATACATTGGGCTGCTTTTTAACATTTGGGCATTTACCTCTATTTTTTAGTTTTTTCACTCTGAGTCAGTCCCTCCTCTTCTCCGGTTAGCACCATTGAGATTGGCTGGGCGCTGTGATCACCCAGTGACTGATACGACAGATAAAACTGAACAACTTTTTTGTAACAACTCTTTCATTTGGGAAGTTCTATGAATTTTAATTTTTACAAAGCTTCCATATGTTGAATACACAACACTAAAATCACTAGACTAATTTTGTGCCACCAAAACAGCTCTGATACATTAGGCCATGCACACAGATCCGTCAAGGATGTTCTGTTGTGTTTGGTCCTCTGGGTTGTGAGGTGGGACCTTCGTAGATTGGTCTTGTCGGTACGGGTGCTTGAGTTTGGAGGCCTGGTCAAAGTATTGGGCTCTTTGTCATGTTTCTTTACTTTTTCCTGAGCAGTTTTTGAGCTGTGGTGGGGTGCAACCTCCTGCGAAGAGGTTTTTGAAAAGTACTGTTGCTGTGTTTGGTGTGCTTGGTCTTCAACAGTGTTTAAGTGGGTGGTGCGGGTCAAGTTAACATCCACATGAATGCCAGGACCCAGTGCTTACCAGCAGAACATTGCGTTGTAACGATGCCCTTCATGGCACCTCTTAGTAGTTTTGGTGTTATGGCTGCTTGGTGTGTCAATGAAGAGTTTTTACATTGTGCAATATTATCTCAGACCACAGATTTTACTATTGAAACAGGAGACCTGAGGCAACTGGGCTACTTTTATGTTGATTCGGGCGGCTTATTCGGGCGGCTTTGAGGCTCTAATTGGACTACCTAGTGACAGTCAGATCTGCCTGGACTGTGTGCTGGGAATGTAGTGGATGGTTGTAGGTGGGACTAGGGTTGATGTAAGCAGAATGAACTGGAATACCAAAAAAAATGTGCTCAAAAGGATTAAATTGCTCTATAGAGATGAAGGTAATAGCTGTCCAGGACTTCTGCCAATTCACTTTTTATTGTCATGGAGGGAGACTCAACCTCACTACATCCATCTACAGCAAACTCTTTGTCTTGTATGCTGCCATTCATACCATTAGATCTAATAAATCTAGAATAATGGCAGCTGTGGAGTATATAACATGTAGCAACTTAGGAGTACTGAATGGTTTACAGGGTTTCCCTTTGTACTGTTGGTGGGTTTCCACAAAAGCTGTCCTGCAGATCAACCCCCTGTTTTGTCAGTCAGACTGGGCAGATGGCATGGAGAGATGGATAGTAGGTAGGGAGAGAAATGGGTCAGAAACCAGTCTGGCCTTGCCAGCCCATTCTGTAGAACATAATGTTCTGGCTGCACCACACCATCATTCTGCTACAGGGGGGGAAACAATACTCTGGCTGGTTTGTATTTCTTTAAACCAATCACAGTAATTGTGGGCAGGACTCAGCGAAGAATGCAGTTCTGGTGTTCTTTCAAATTAGTGACTGTTGGAATTGTTTTGGTAAAACTTTTGCATGCAGGGAGGAGAGCACTGTGAATAAAATGGATAAGCTTCTGAACAACCCCCAAAAACTAGCAGGACTCCCTTACTGCATGATAAAGATCCTTGACAAAATGTTACATTTTTTGTTAGTAGGTTGCTGCTTGGAGGTTTTTGGTGTTTTATTAATGAAGTGAAGAAAGTGGTAACACACAGATAGCAGAAGGGAAGGACAATGGCACTTGAAATAAGCGGCTGATGGTAGGCTTATACCCGCATCCTCCATCCAGTGGGCCAGACTAGTCAGAAACTGACAGACCTCATTTTGTTTCATTAACAACATACATGTTGATTTTTACCAAATGCTTCAACCAGATGTAAGCGTACATGAGATCTGCTGGCAAACTGTTGAAACTCAAATTACTCCATGCCTCAGTAATGAAAGTTGGTTTAATCATTCACAGCTAAAACATCATTAATGTGTATTTATATTTTGATTGTGAATTAATTCCTTTGTATTACAACTATTAAAAAACTGGTGTATGCATCTTAATATTGGCTTCTCTTCTTGTGGAAGCCAAATACCAGCAGTTCTATATCTGACACTGATACACAGCAGAGTTCACTTCCAGACAGTTTTTTATTTTCTGCTGCTTTCAGTTGATTGTTTTGCACTCTGCCACATACAGAGCTGAGGGGTTGTCAGTACACATCAGGCCTTGTTATAGTTCATGCACAGTCTGTCAAGTGATATAAATCATAGTTTACTCTTTAATGTCGATACATTGTTTTTCATTCAAATGTAGACTTTTGCGTGTAGAAATATTTTCCTGTCAATTGAAACCACATGTTCCCACCTCCCAAAATAATCATATCTACTGTGCTTTATATAAAATTGTTGATTATTGATTGCAAATAATGTAAAACTATTGGTAATCTTTTAAAGGTTGACAGATATCCCTAGGCACTGTGTGTGGGCGCATGGTTGTATACAGTTGGAGATGGATTTTTCGCGTTTGTAAAGATGCAAAGTACTTACGAGAGTGAAAAGAGACTGAACAATGTGAGACGCGCAGCACAAAAGAGCTGAAGTGTCTGAGGTATAAATAAGTAAAAGCTTTAGATTTGCTAAAAGAATATCTTAACCTGAGCTTCAGATATCAAGGCCAGTTCACTCACATTTTGTCAAATGCTGTAATCTACCTGCTGGCATAACAGCAGACACAAGACTCATTCTCAGTTAAATGAGATGCTTCTGAATATCCGCGTATCTCGCCCAGCTCACACACACACACAAACACACACACACTTTGGAACAAGCGGCATGTATTAGCTATAATTTAATCAGGCTGAAAAAGAGTCTGGGCTTCGGGTAGTTCTGATAACGACGTGGACGGCTCCGCTGAGAGCTCATCGTGTGGATTCAGGAGGTCTCCCGGCAGGCGCCTCTATTGTTGGTGGTGAATGAGGGCTGATAAGCAGGGCACCAAAAAATCACCCATGGAGAATGAGGGGTTGGATGGGGGTGGTGGGGGGGTGCGAGCAAGACAAAGACTGTTAAATTTAACTGCCAAGGGCATAAAGCCACACTCCAACTCTGATTGATTTCCTACCCAAAGTCGATGATGTTCGGCGGGTTACGCCTTGTAAAGAGACTGCCTCTGTCTCTCACCTTGTTTCTTTATCACCGTGTCTTTGTGTCTGCGTCCTCAGCCACAGTCCAGCACTCACATTTACACTTACAAGTGCTATTAGAGTACACTGAAATCCAGTTTTGGTTTCGCTTACAAAACACATGTCCAAATCCACCTGCTGCCTGTCTGAATACTCAGACTTTTGTCATACACAACCTCCCTGCATGCTGTGCACACATAAAGCTCCTCACAGCCTGCGGACTTTGGTGTGAACGTTAATGGAGTTTATTGATGTGTTTGAAGTTTTTTAGTGCTGTGCTTCATCACAGCTTTCCAGATGTTCCTGCAACATTTCTTCCCCCTTTATCCCTTCTGATATGAATTTACATTGCTAATTTAATTTCCTAGCTCCTATCTGTATTGACACATCCTCACTCTTTGTGATGCTGTTGTACTTGTAGAGCTTCTACAAACTAACAACTACAACTCATTTAAATACTTGAATGACAAAGCACCTGTGGACTCCTTTTCATGTCCTTCTGGCTTATCATTTGCCAAACATTTCCTCTGATGGAAGTCTAGTGACTGAAATTTTAAGTATGGTCTGTGGACGCCTGAACATTACACCCACTTCTGAGCACCTCATTCCAAAACCGCAGGCAGTATTCTGCTGCTATACCAAGCTTGACTCTAATGGAAAGGCTTTTCACAAGATTTTGTCTGGTATTGATGTCAGACCTGGCTCACAGTTGGTGTTCTGCAGGTGTTCGATGGGGTTGGGGTCAAGGCTCTACATGGGCCAGTCAGGCGGCGTGTTTACATGTGCTTACAGTTAACAGTCGGCTTTATCCAGGGAACTGATTTTCTTTAAAGGTCATACAAACAAGAAAAGTGGTTTCCATCAGATATTATTGAAATCTGATTTCCTCAGGAACAGGAATTTCTGTGCCATGCATGCAAGTAGACAGGATTTAAAAGATGACTCAAAGGTTAGTGTGGAGCGGTTCAATAAAAGCGTGGCGTGTAACATGTAGCACTGCATCTGAAGTAACTCCATCCAGAGATGCAGCGTGTGTTCATGGGATCTGTCATTTCTGTGCTTCCCATTCACTGTCCATGTAAGCAGCTGTTGCATTCTTGGTGCTAGCGTTTCAAGAATTTGCCATCATGTTGTTCCCTCTCATTCGCATAAAGTTGAGGTTTAGGCTACTTTATCCACATTAGGGGCATCCAGCGTCACTCACTGCCTCCAGAAACAACTTTCAAACTGTGGTCCATCTAAGTTAAACACACATAAAGCAACTGCTTGGCTTATTTCTTCACTCAAATGTTAGCAGAAACAAAGTTTGGTGAACTGTTTTCGCAATATTCGAGAAAGTTCCCAAATGAGCCGCCACGTTGGTCCGGTTTGAAATCCAGGAGTCGGGTGAAAGCTTTCATTCAGTCAGATGCATCCAGGAAGTGTTTGCAAGGTTGTAGGAGGGTGTAGGAGGCAGACGACAGCAGGTTATGCTGTATTTATAGATTGCTACTATACTGTATGTTTAAAATATAGCTGCAAAAAACACTCCATTGTGTATTGGTTTTCTGTTTCAAGAAAAAAGAAACCCGTACATTGAGGGTCCAGTGCTGAGAAACGGTGTGTCCAGAAACGTACCATTAGACTGAAAATAAAACTAAGGCAAAGTATCCACCAGAAGTTTAAATAAGTTAATACCTCTGAACAGTTGATTTTTGGTTAAATTCATGCAAAAGGGAGTGCAGACTTAGTGAAACAGAAAAAGACAATCCTCAGATTACTGTTGCACAGGTGGAAGCACAGCATTATCTAAAACATCACTTCATACAGGAGCATTAAGACTTCCTTCAGATGGAATTAAGACGTCCAGCTCAAATCAGAAAAATATCCGAATGTTATCCACAAGTAAATTACTGAAAAGTATGTGGAAAGGAATGCTGGAATATTTTTGTCTATCTGTTGTACTTAAAATGATCAGCCAGTGTTGACCTGTTGGGTCTTTTAATGTTGGGACCTCTGGTATCTGGTACTGGGACCTTGGGTTTCAGGGTGGGGCTCTGTGGATTCGAATTGTCACCGAATCAAATGAGGCCAATGAGGCCAACGCCTTTGGCTCTTTGTCATGTTCCTCGAGTCCTTCCTGTGCAGTTTTTATGGTGAGGGGCAGTTATATCCTCTCGTGGAAGGCTGCTGTGGGGAGTGCTGCTGCCGTTGGAGGTAGTAGTTGTGTCAAGGTGACGTCCATGTGGACCCGAGGTTTCCCAGCAGAACACTGCATTGTAAAGCAATGATTAATGTTAATCACGTCACCTGTCAGTGGCTTTAATGTTTTGGCTGATTGCTTTGTCTTCACTCCCCATCTGTCTATATCATGGATGAATATGTTACTATCCCAGCTCCTTATTGCCTGTTTGCCTCCTGCTTGGATTCACATTCAGAAGTTAATTAAGCGTTTGCACATTATTTCTGAAGGTGTGTGGCTCGATATGTCACAAACAGCTGGTTTTGACGACACAATCCTCAGCATTTGATCCCAGCCTGATCATCAAGTCGCATCTCTGTGAATATATCTGGGCCTGACCACCTGGATTAGATTCCAAGTGTTTTTATTTTCATCGCTCCTCAGGTGACAAGGTGTCACAACGAGATTCACACCATCTCCCTCCACCGCATGCTGTCATAAAACAGAGTAAGTTCCTGTTAGTGGCTCGCTGCAGCTCTCGGAGTTGTTAGCTGAGAATGTGTGCTTTGGAAATGTGTCCGTGGCCACATCTGTACTGTAAACAACCACACGCACTAGATGAATACTTTGAATGCACAAGTCTTCATCCTGGCTATAATACATTACAGTAAGGATGTTTAACATTAAAAAACATCGGTCTTGTAGTTATCGCTGCCTTATTCAAGTCTTCTGTGTTTCTGTTTGTTTGTGCAGGGAGAATGAGGTCCTCAAGGTCCAGTTGAAGAAGTATGTGGGGGCGGTGCAGATGCTGAAGAGAGAGGGAAGCCAGGGCAATGATGGTAAAACACACACTCTCTCTCTCTCTCTCTCTCTATCTCGCTCTCTCTCTCTGTGCATCATTATGACCTGAAATTAGATTTCAACTCTGTGTCCCAGTCCATCTATTCCGCTCTCAAACAGAAATGCTCATGGATGCAAACACAGAAAAATAAGGTCATCAGTTTTCCTCCACATCCCAGATCAGTTGTGCTGCTCCTCTCGGGGGCTCTGCCGACTAACCTCCATTTTTACAGTATGAAGCCCTGTCAAACAAACTGAGCCTGATCTTACCCTCTTCTGCCTGTCTCACTTTGACGTATCCTCATTTTTAGTTTTTGACAAGATTTGATAACTTTGACTTTGTTTTCCCGTTGCCGGGGGATGTAAGCGGTGCTCTGTGTAAAGACTAGCAAGATAAGCCCCTGCTGTATCAAAGGCAAATAAAATGAACATGGCAGATTATAGAGGGCCACATAATGGTTAATTACATTCTGAGGGATAGAAGGGAGAGTGGTTATCTTTGATGCCCAAAGGGTTTATGTGTTTATGTGGGTTTTTTTTTTTTTTTAGTATGTTTTGTGAGATAGAGAGGTAAAGAGATTTGTAGAACTTTGTCATATTAAGTTATTGTGTTTATCATGGTTCTTTAAGGCCACAAATGGATATTGGGTGCTATAAATCCTTTTAATAACGAATCCCTGTGCCTGCTCCTGACTATTATTCTAAAAGAAAAATGGGCTTTGGAGCTTGTGTTCTCACCTATTGATTAATTTTAAGGGCACCTCTTTAGAAATCATTATTGGCAAATTTTGTCTACTGACTGTTGCCATCATTTCTGTCTGTGATAAAGACAACATCCAAAGTCCATACAACAAAGTTCCATAATGCAGCAGGCAGACTATCAGACAGGTCATCTCTGTTAAACACATCATGTTACATGCACTAATATCATAATTTAGATTCCAGGACTGAGATCAAGATAGAGATTGCTTGTTATAAATAGCACTTCAAACATCATCATTAGTGTAATGTAGGCAGTTAGTTATTACACTTTACTTTGCAAAAATGATTATATTACTTTACTAATTAGGTTCAGTTCAGTTCAATTCAAATGACTTTATTTATCCCCTAGGGGCAATTAAAAAGCTCACTGACTATTTAATATAATGACATAAAAAAAAATAAACACAATCGAAAATAAAACACAAAATGAACAAATAGAGTCATAAAATCACCAAGGACGAGTCAGGGGACATGAGTTCCAATCTGTTAAGCACAGACTGACTCGTAATCTTTTAAGATCTTAAAGGCCAGTTCAGGGTTTTTGCATCCCTGTGCACAGACCGGGTTTGTTCGTTACTCAATCTTCAAGATTTGTGGTACTTTGTATTTATGTTCATATTTATATAGACGGTTTAGGGTTAGGATGATTAACTCATGGGCTCACTAAGGAAAGCTGCTAACATGTGCTGTCAAGGTATTAAAGCTAACTCGACTTATCTGTTAATTAATTAGTCTGCCCAGGAGCCTTTAAACAACACACCCACACATCATCTGCACATTGTTTCCACACATGTATTTAACATGTTTAGGAGGAGCAAACACAACCGGCCCACGCTGTACGGAGGTATTTATGGATCGTCCTCTAACTTTAGCTTAGCGATGATGAATGCAAACAGCCCATCAGAGGTCCCTTCCTCGTAATAAAACTATATATATATTAATGATATCAACTTTGAATGAAACACAGTGGATTCCTGAACATACGCTTATCTACAAAATACAGGCAGTGCTACTTTTGGTTGGGTATCTCTGAGGCACGTTGACATAGCAGCAGGTAAGAAGCTAACAAGGACGCCCCCCTGTGCTGAAGTAATGAAGCTTTACCGGAATTAATGACTGTAATGAAATTACTGAATTTCAAGTTGTGATTATCTAACAATACAGTTTCCTACAAAAAAAAAAAAGAGCACTGATCACTGTCATATCGCCCACTCCTGCTGTGATCAGATTAATTTGATGATTCACCTTTTGTTTGGCAGGCCTGTAAGATCATTCGAATTTGTTGCTTTGTTCCCACATCTCAGCAATTAGCTCAGTTAATACATTGTTATGATTAATGAGAGGAATGACGGCCAAAGTTGCCGAAACACGACGCAAGCTGTAAGGAAACTGGATTATTTGCTTCTTTATACTGCAAATTTACCAACAGCCTTATCCGAAAAGACAGTGTTTTTCATTCAAGACGGATACAAAAGCTGGAGCAGCCAGTGATTGAAAAGCTTTTATGATCTCTGTTATGAAAAAGATGCAATTATTCGGCGGAGTTCAAACAGTCAGATAATGTTGTCAGGAGCGCTGACAGGCTCCCAGTTGTTAAGCAGGCACAGACCTGAGCGAGTTCGGCCTACAACGGCGTCATGTTTAAAACATCACAACGGCTTCACATTTCATCTCTCTGGTTCCCGGCAATTACTGTGTTCAGCCTGTCAAACAGTGCCGCCTGGCCCGCTGACACCGGAGAGCACTGCAGGGAGGAACAATGAGGATGGGAGATGATTGTGAAGAGAAATACTGATTCCCTCACAGATGAAAATATGAATCAGGAAATAGCCACCACCCAGCTCAACTCCACGGCCTTTTTAAAAGTCGGTGCAGTTTTGTCATCCGGCTTTTCTCTCGAGTCTCTACCTTCCTCTTGTTTGCATTTTGTGCTTGTCGTTTTTTACCATCATCTTACTTGTTGACTTTTCATTCCCTTTTCATTATTACCCTCTCTCGCCTCCCTTTCACCTCCCCCCCCTGCCTTCCCTTCCTCTTGTCTTCCCCTCTCCTTCCATCCGCGCTCCCCTCGTCCCGACAGGCATAGTAATTCCCTCTCCACAGCGGCGTCTAAATGATTTCATCCTCCCTCGCCTCTGTCTTCTCCTGCTAATGATGTGCCTCGTTCCATCATACTTTGATGTCGACTACCAGAGTCTGCTGGTATATGTGTGTGTGTGTGTGTGTGTGTGTGTGTGTGTGTGTGGAGAGCGGGGAAGAAGGAATAATGTGTGAGCAGTTTAGGGTGAGCAACAATCGCGGGAGGGTTGAAATGATACACAAGCACCCCTTTTTCATGTGCTGTCAGCTTGCCTACCCGTGATCAGTGCGCTGCCTTTTTGAAACCCCTCCTGTCTAATGATAGCGCCGCAGACGCGATCTCTCGAACGCTCCTCAGGCGCCGTCAGACCCACTGACATCCCACAAAAGATGGTTTTCCTTTCCCTCTGTTTCAGAGAAGTGCTAATTATTGTTTCTGTGCGCGATGCCGTCTGTCCCTGTTTGTTTGGGGGATATCCCGCCACTGCTTAAACTTGCACACGAGGAGTGCTTGTGTTACTGTGTGCTCTTCGTCCGGATGCTGATTACAGTTCATAATACATGCATGGATTCAAAGTTGTAAATCTGCATGTGTCGCTAAAGTGGAGGACAGGATGTACGTATACTTTATGTGCCGCATTAGCATAAGAAGTGCGTCATATGAGCATAAGTGCTTTAAAAAGGTGTGCATATGAATGTGTGAGCATGTCATTAAGAGAAACCATTAGCTGAAGCCCAGAGGACGTGTCGTTTAACAGTGATGGTCATGTTTACTGTAAAGCAGAGTTAGATGAAGAGAAATCTCTGGGGAGAGACACTGATGCATGCAGAATTATCACACACGTTCACGCTAACCCAGTTTTATACAGCTCCTCCAGGTCTTGAAGATCCTTGAAGGTGTGCGTCAATGCATAAATCAACACCTTCACTATTGATTGTACTTGTTCCGATGATAAGGGGTCAGTTCCTTGCAATGATTATCAAATAAGCTCTCTGCCGTGCAATCTAACATCGACCGTGAAAGCTAGTTTGATAAAAATGCATTTGTTTCCCCAGATGCGCGATTCCTACACTCAGTTTCATCATCTTGACTCTCTGCCTCTTTGGCTGTTTTGGACCTGATACCTAAAGAAATCTACCTGAACCCGTCTCGTGTAACTTCAAAAACATAGACTAGGAGTGTATTGGCACACAGAGTTCATGGTTTTAAAGTTACGTTTCGGTAGATTTTTGGTACAGCAGAGAAAACCAACAAAAAATAGATAGAAATAATCAACATACCATTTCTTTCATTTATCTTCCGAAGAATTTAGCCATAATTCGTACTGTACCGGTTCAGACATACAAGAAAAAAAGAGTGGTTTACTCTGTGTCTATCAACATAAATGCAATTAAAGTGTTGATACTGAAAATAACTTTTAAATCCAGCATTCCATTTTCAACTTTAAAACCTTAATTGGACCAAGCCTTGTTTCTTACACTCAGTGTGAGTCCCACATGTCGATAAACCTGTACAGTGTGAGCACAGATATCAGGTGCAGGAAGGCTGATTGAAATTCAAACTCAATACGCAGTGTGAGTGTTCACATACATGGTTAATAAAACTGACACAGTGTCAGCCCAGCTTTCATGGCTAAGCTATGTAGCATACTGTAGCTGATGGACAGCAACTGGTGCTCTGTCAAAACCTTCCTCTAACGCAAATATGTACAGTAATCGTTTGGCTCATGGGGCTGAAAACATTGTGACTTAAGAAAATCTTTTCTCTGATTCATTTTCAATGAAGTGCAAGTGAATCATTGCTTATGTAGCTGACAGTCTGGCAGCAAAGCACGATGCACATGTTGTCCTTTATGTAAAATTACACGCATGGGTTTTGTCTTGATGTGCATTATCACCGTCATTACCAGACATACTTATCTTCTCATGCAGCAGCATTTCTCTTTGAGGTCAGCTGTCCTTATTTCTAAATTGTTGATAAATGTGATGTTTCCTGTTTTTTATTACCTGTATTCTTTAAGATGACGGATAAAAAAAACCCTTCACAGTGTCTCAGAGTCCCAAGTGAGGTCCTCAGATGTCTTGTGTTTTTGGCAGTTCCCAAATTACACTGAAACAAACCAGAGACGGGTGGTTACATCTTTGTAAATGTATCAGCTCTTGTATTAGTAGGTGTCTGGGAAATGAAGAAGCGCTCTAATGGTGGCAGTCCACTGTCTTAATTGAGCAGCTATAGTGAGAAACTACAAGGGTTAAGGATAGCGGGACTCGTGATAGAGTGTTGTTGTCTGAGGTCAGTCGGTGCAGTGATAGAAGGTCGGGATTGGAAATAAGGGCACTGACTGGATTAAAAAACATTAGTCTTCCCAGAGAGCTTGGGCTGTCTCAGTCCAAGTAGAAGCTCTTTGTCTCTCCGGTGATAATGCTTCAGAGCGTTTCATTCTTTGAAGAGGATGTTTAATGGCCGACCGGTCTTTGACTGACTGCTTTACCCGGGGGATGGTCTCCCAAAGGGGGATGGTCACCAAACCTAACGGGCTTCACCTCCTCGTTCTAAGATGGCTGATTGCTCCACACGGTCAGCTGAAATTGGCCTGCAGTGCTGTATATAAAAAAAGATTGGCCTGCCAGAGGTAGATGGGGATCAGGTGTTATTAACCTGTTAAGTGCTGGCTGGGAACGGTGAGGACACTCGAGGAGATCGATAAAGGGTCGGTGGGCAGTAGGTCTTGCGAGACGGAATTCCTTCTTTTCCATTTTCTCATCAGGAGCTCGGTGATATTTTTATTTCCTTTCGTTTTTATCTACGCAGTTCATTACTCCGTTACATTAATGCTCTTTTTTTTTTTTTGCAGAAGCAGCAAAAACGGGAACCTTAAGATATAAAAAATAGATAACGTGAGGATTATTTTTTTTGTTTGTTTCAAACGTTCCTACAGCCGCCCCACCCCTTTTTACATTTTTTTTTCATTTCATGTATTCTCCTTGCTCCACCCTCTCGCTTGTGTTTTCCCTGCCAGGACCTGCACTTTGATTCCTCCTGCATTTTGCCTGTCTCCGCGTACGTGTTTAATTCGTCCATAAATAAACCTGCAGCGGACAGCAGCTTATTCATCTCCAATAAGGAAATGGATTACATGGCCGTTTAAAACCCAATAAGCTTCCCTCGCTGCGCCGTGGTCTCTCCTGCTTCCTCTGACAGCCAGCGGCCTAATGAGTGAATGAGAGGCATTTGTCACCGCTGCCTGCTCTAATAGGAGTGTGTAACTTATTCATTACGCACATAGATCTGCATTTATTGTCCCTCTGTGTGCTCCACTTTGCCCTTGTAGGGCCTCGGGGAGGTCAGGCATCCTGCTACGAGCCAACAGCCGGGAATGTGTGCGTGTCCACAAGTGTATGTTGTTGTTTTAAGCCTGCCTTGTGTGTGCATAAAAGTGCGGAGGTGTGTTGATAAAAACTTTGGGATGTGTGTACTCTACTGTTTTCTCGGGGTGACCCGTTATGTTTTGTGTTTGTGTGTACGGAGGTGGATTTTCATTACTTGTTAACTAATGAGTAGATGAGTGCGTTTGGGGGTTAACTTGAGAAAAGCAGGTCACAGTGACAAGAGGGGAGTCATAATTAAACAAATGTGTGTAGGTATGTGGTTTTTTTTTCTCATGGCAAATGTGCGTGTGTGTGCACATTTACACAGCATACAGTATTTGTGTTAATTGTCTTTTCGAGTCTCGTGTCCCCCTTGGGTGAGTGTAGGTGAGACGCAGTAGATATGGACGTGTGTGTGTGTGTTTCAAGAAGCCTAAATTAAACTGTCCATTAGCGGCTGTAGGTGGATATGAAACTGTTGTAACTGGTGTGTAAGTGGTTTATGTTATAAAGTTATTTACGTCCCAGTAGGCCGACCGTAAAAGAGCAAGTGATGAGTCATTCTCTATGTGAATTGAGCTTAATTGAGCCCACACACTCAGCTGCAGCCTCAGATCACAACAAGAGAAGCCGGGCTGCAGCTCACATTGTTTAGCCTTTCAGGTCTTAATCCAACAGATTGGGCATGTTTACCAGCTCAAAGGTGTGAGGGACTTTCATTTATTCAGCACAGGGTGGTCTGTTTGTGTGTGCACGCAGACAATTAATTCAACAGACACTATTTATTTACCTGGCACAAGAGAGGTGACATTGCATATTGTTTGTCACAGGTGGGGCCAGGTGGTCAACGTCGGAGCGCGCCGAGATTGTGTGCGTGTGTGCGTAGATGTATGCGTCTGCGGTGTCATATCTCACAGGCGGTTCCATGTGGCCGCAGCGGGGGTGCGTGACAGATTTCATCACCTGGACGGATCGGTGTTAATGAACATTTTAATCATCTCGACGAATGCCAGAGCCTGCTGGGTGTCATCGTCCGCCTTTTCCCAGAGATAAATATGGAAAAAGCGCGGCTGAGGAGGGATAGCACTTCGGCGGGGCGTACATTCCCATCTGATGCACTTTTTTGGCTCTCAGGCAACCAAGTCTTGGCATTTCTTTGTGCTTCTGCTATTATGCTGCAATATTTAGTTACCCAAACATCTCCTTGTTTTGTTGTCATGACTGTTAGCTGTTAAGAAATGTCACAAAAATAGATAAACAAACATGATTCCCATTTAGCAGTTCAATCTTATTCATAGCCTCGTCCAGTGAATCAGCTGTTTCCATTATTTTTAGAATCACTGTTTCATTAGCTTTTTTAATACCATGTAAGCTTTTGGGATTGAACTTCTTTTCCAGCTCAGACTTAGAGTTAAGAATCCAGATATGCTGAGATGCGACACATGTTTCCATTGCTCACTCTGGCGGTGTTTCTTTGACAGTTTTGTACTGAGAAAGCTCATGAGCTTGAAAGTGTGTTGTGTTACTTTGACACCTGGCAAATGGATTTCACTTAAATAGCGTTTGTCAGCAAATGGACAAAGTGCTTTGCCAATTTACACACACTGACACACTCGCAAAGAAGCTGGCCTTCCCATGGGGAGCCACTTTAGGTGTAGCGTCTCTCCCAAGGGCATTACAGTGTGTGCAGGAGAAGCAGGGGATCGAGATAAAGAAGGTGGCTTTGTTGTAAATACGGCAATGTAAAATTGTCTTTTCGCATATCCCAGTTGGGGTCAGAGGGCAGGGTCAGCCATGATAAGGTGCGTCTGGAGCAGAAAGGATTCAGGGCCACAGTAGCAGCTTTGGCGGTGCTGTGACTTGAACCTTTGACCTTCTGATTAATAATCTGTCAAATCACCAAAAAAAAAACAACATCAAACCACCCACCCTGCGACTCTAACAGATCCGGTGCTCCTCCTGAGCCACAGATGCTCCAACCGTGAGCTTTCGTGTCATGCAGAATAACTGCATATTTCAAAGGGTTTTAAAACAGTTTAAAGTGTAGCAATATAAATGTCTCATCATTATTTATGTGTTGAAACATTCGTAAAAATGTACAATAAATAAATGAAAGGGTGAATAAATCTAGCAGCGCTCTGGAGGCTTTCTTATGGCACACACACTTTGGGACTCGTTGCATGAAATGGGAGTAAGGGAATAAGTAGGATAGCTGGGTGGACATCTAGACTGTGACCAGTGATGTTTGCAATGTCAGTAAAGAGCATCACTTAAAGAAGCTTTATCAACAAAAGGTTCGGTAATGAGGAAGTAACGGCTGAACTCTTAACATAGACAGTCTCAGTAAAATCGCAGTACTTGATTTGAAAATGCTGCTTAGCCTTATTACCTCGGTTTAAAAAATATCCTTCGCACATGGTAAACAAAGCCTGTCTCACAAAAATAATGTTTCTTTACTACTAAA
The DNA here is from genome assembly GCF_000690725.1 of Stegastes partitus. Taxonomy (NCBI): domain Eukaryota; kingdom Metazoa; phylum Chordata; class Actinopteri; family Pomacentridae; genus Stegastes; species Stegastes partitus. The sequence goes on along the minus strand of NW_007578968.1, from coordinate 237,248 downwards.
ATGCATTCTCCTTTACATTTAGAAAAAAAAAAAATTAACTTGATTGTGAGACGCTGACAGAAGAGGAAACACTTTGAGTCTGGAGAAAAAAACACAAAATGTGTGCGAGGAGGATGGAGGTCGCAGTAGATTGTTCTTGGACTTTTCCTTTTCACTCACTGTTAAGCCTAAGTACCAAAATAGTACGACCAGGTTTAGGACACTGGCGAGCTTTAAGTTCAAATATGACCCTCTCATTACACATTTGAAGCTTCTTTATTTTCTGGGTTACCAGCAGATGAATCTCACACTATCATACATAATTAGTTAAAAAGCAGCGATAAAATGAATGACATGTTGTTTTGAAATGTTTTCTGACACATGACAAACACAAAAAACAGTAATTGAGAATTCAGTTGAGCTGCACAGGAACCTAACTTCAAGGAGACAGAGCTGAAACAAACACTGTTAATTATAAGTGGCAATTAATTAAAACTGCGATTCCGTGTAAACCAGTAACATTGTAAACATGATGGCAGCAGGGTTCCACTGAGACAGTATAGTGTGAAATATTGGGAAAGTTTGTTTTTGACTTTGGAAAAAAGAACCAACAACTAAAAAAGAAAACCAACAAAAAAAAGTTGAAATTAAGTTAGAGGCTTCCATGAAAACATGTTGGCCTAACCAAGGCCTCTGGTCTGTTTTTGGAACTAGAGGTTATTCTAACACAATTTTTTGTCAGACTCTGTGTCACACAGCCCACTCTGAATGGGAACGTTAGATTGAAGGAAGACGGGGGTTAAAGGGGACAGCAGAGGGTAAATCTGGCACATGCTATCAATCTAAAATCACAAACTCCGCCTTAATTTGCACTCTAGCATTTTTTTTTCAGTCCGACATTCTGAAACTGTTGACCAGCTCAGGCGGAAATGTGTTGAAAGAGCTGTGCCTTCACCCGTAAGTGTCTGTTCCTCAGGGAATCGTCAAGGGAATCTGTCACCGCCTCAGTTTGCGAGTCCAGGTTGTTTTATAAATACATTTGCTGTGCTGGAACGAAAACCCTTTAAATGCTCCACCCAAAAATAGCTCTAATCTGTAGATCTAAGAGGAGGAGAAGATCTTCACTCGTTTCAAATCGTCTTCAGGAGAGAACAGGGACGAGCTCTTGGAGGGGGTTTTCAAGCTCACAGGCGTTGTGTTGGAAAATTCGAGAGCAACTCAATTTAAGCAGGACAGTTCTAATATTTGTGCTGGTTCAGTCCTCCTGAAGCTTTGTAATGGAGTGAGGCATCCGTCTGTGAGACTGGATTAAGTAAAGAGAGAGGGGCTATGAGTCTGAAGAGAGAGCAGACAGAGGCAGCGGGAAGCCTTTAGGTGATGCATCTGGAGATTCACCTCCTCTCTTGCCTCGGGGTGTTTTTGGATTGACACACACGCACACACACATATTTATTCAGACACACACATGCCTCCGGGCCATTACGGAGCCTGGTGCTCAAAGTCTGCTAGTCACATCTCGCCGCCCTTCAACCACACCGGTTTAAGTGTGTGTGAGACTGTTTTGCGAGCTCTTCTAAACTTGCATACACATCTCTGTCTCCGCTGTCATCCCCCCCCTTCCATCTGCCTCCGTCTCGGGAGCGATTACATCTCGGCCCTTCCAGCCAGTGCGGGAGTTGGTGCTGTATTAGCAGAAACCAGGCTGGCCGGTCATTTGCTGCATGGCTGCCCTTGCTGATGATAACACGGCATTGACTCACAGAAGAGGCCGGCCTTCAACGAGCAGATGTTGGGGACGGAGGGGTGACATGATGTCTGCTTGTTACGCCGGCTGTTGTTGTTGCTCGGACACGTGTTTTTGCCGCGGCTACATGCGATCAAGCCGGTCGGGGTGTTTGCGCTCGAGAAGGAGAGCTGGAGGTTAAGAGTGTGTGTTTTGAATGACAGAAGGAGAGGATGAGCGTCGATGTACTTGTTTAAAGGAGGTGGTTTTTAATTACGACGGCAGCTGCACGTCGGATACCTGTGGCGGTCCCACTGATTTCCTTACCTCCTCCCACTGTTGTTGCAGTGCACTGTGGGTAGGAGGTGGAGGCTTACAAGCATACTTTATTAGCGGTGATGTCATTGGCTAGGTTCAACTGAGGGGGATATTAATCAGACATGATTAGTGCCCTGCGACAGCCAACCTACGTGGTGTCCCACACACCGAGCTGATAATGAAATTATTGGAGCATCTGTCTCTGGTGTCCTTTGCCTTGTTTGTCTCATCTTCTCAAGCGTTTTGGACTTTTCACTATTTACATTACAGTTCTAGTTATTACTCCTGAAAAGCTCTGACTGATGTGGATCAACTTCACTGCGGGGCCTCAGAAACCTTTTAAGGATTCCTTTTTATTACAATAAAGCTGCTGTGATTCAGACATTACTGTGTCAAAATGCTTGATATATGCAGCATTTCCCACATGATGCTCACGTTTTTCTTCGTAATTGCTCTGTATCAGAAGCAGCAGCATGATGTAATTGTGTTGCATTAATTTAAAGCTCTCCATATGCAGCAACAGAGATCCACTGGTGAATTGAAAATGAACCATAAATGAACTGCAGCAGCTGTTGCCCAATTTACAGAAGTGGGGTTTTGAATAAATTAGTTTGAACGTGGTAGGTGATTTTGATGTTTATAACTTTAGACACCTGACATCAGTGTATTCCCTGTTATGTTAAATGTTTCTTTCTGTTTCAGTTCCACAATTTGTGATGCCAGGTGGAAAACATCAAAAGCAGCGAAACAAGCTCAGATTTGATGCTGCCTTCGCTGTAACTGATAGCTTGCTCTGATTAATAACCACAAAGAGAATGTACAGTGTGATCAATTCTTCACTCTCAGTTTGACAGATCGTGACACATCTTATCTCGTGATCAGTTTAATTACTGGGCTGTCAAAACAATTGCCTCACTTGTTAAATACACGACTTTTGCTATTTAGTACATCTGCTTCTTTTCCCTCAAGGCCGATGTTCAAGTGTAGGAATTTCTATTTAAGTTCGCAGACATGGTCTTTATTTCAGAGATGAGCCTGCCTGCTCCCACTAGAACGCTGACGTAAATGTCTACAATTCAGAATTATGATAAAAACATATGTAACACTGTAAGGAACCTCGGTCTGCAAAGAGTAAAGCAGGTTATGTTCTAGTATCACACTCAGTTCCCTTCTTTTTTATACATGTAGTTATTTAATCTACTTCATTTTGACCTGCTTTATGTGAGCTTAGCTCTTTTATTCACATTTTACTCTTTTATGTATGTGAAGTTACTGCTTGCACTGTGTCCTTGCACTTCCTTTTGTTTATGTATGGGCTCAGTGCTGCAGATATTTATGCTCTCAAGTTTCTAGACTTTATATGCAGGTGGATAGCACATTTATTCTGTCAATTCTTTAGCCTGCAATAACCCATACACTGCTTTCCTACACAACTAACTTACATTCTGTCTTGAAAGAATCATATTTTCTTAAAGGTAAAGCTGTGACGTAGGACAGACTTCCAGCTAGCAGCAGGACTTTCACCTAGAAGACTGAGGTTGCACCATTATTCTTATCTTCTTGTTCACTTGCGTTTTTCACCCAACCATGGTCAGGTTTATAAAATTACCACGCTTTTGTTGACGCTTAAACAACAATAACTTCATGTAGAGGCTTAGTTAAATTTAGATCTCAAATTTACTCAGTAAGGTTTCAGAAAATAGCACGATTTGGGCTAAAATACACACTTTCACAACCTGTTTGACGCTTCTCCTCCTTTTTATGGGTTACCAGGGTAACGGTTCCCTAGCTGTTGTTTGATTGGTTGGCTGAAAAGGAGCAACAGTAAAGCAATGAAATAAATGAACGTGATATATTCATTAGAAATGTGTTTTTAGGAAGCAGGGTTGCCTAAAGAACAATTTGTATAATATAAATAAAATTATTAGTATTACTATTAGTAGTAGTAGTAATTAACAAGACTAAGACTCTACAGCCAGGCGAGCAGTTTTGTGATGATTGTCTACTCAGGAGGTACATCAGCAGCTTTTTTTTTTATAGTTGTCCTCACACATATCTTACAAAACAGCTTGCTTCTATTTTGAATTCACATGGCGATCTGCACAGGTTGCATAACTGCTATAATTGTGCAAAGTATAGCTTGAAGAGCACACTGAAAGTCTTTTTTTTTTAACCTCCATTTTATGCACACAACTACAGTAATTGTATGATGGACTTTGAGCACGGGCAAAACATCGGGTGACATACATTCAATAATGTGCCTGGAAGCACCTGCTGCAGTGGTTCACATACAACACTGGGGGCAAATGCCTTCAAGCAACGAGCCTCCTGTTCAGTTTCCCGCTGGCTTTTAGTGCTTATCATTTCCCTGCACTCATGTGTGTCTCTCTACACTATGTAATAAAGCTGAAAATACCAAAGATACGGCCACAAAGACGATGTTAAGATGCTGATATTTGCTCGGTACAGTGTTTATAAAGTTCGCCATCTTAGTGTAGTTTGTTGGTGGGCAACATTAGCTCGTTAGCTCCTAACGCAAAGTACAGCTGAGGCTGATGGGAATGTCAGTAGTCTTGCAAATATTTGTTCTCAAACTGTCAGTACTGGACAAATTACAGCATTTACTTGATGGGTCACCAAATGTATGGCAATGAATCTAGCGTGTACCATTAATTTAATAGTTGTTCAGGCATGTCATTCACAAACTCAAAGGTCAACATCATGGTGGTTCTGTACCCAAAGTCCGGAGATCATTGGACATCAAGATTTATCCTCTGTAAACATCAACCTTTGGAAATAAATTGGTGCCAAAGCTGGAAACTTGAGACTTTTTTCAAGTGGAAAAAAAATAGAACTTGAGACTTGACTGACTCAAAACTTTCATGACTGAAGATGCAATTTGACTTGACACTTGAAGCCAAAAAGCTGTCGAGACTTTACTTCCTGATCCAAAAAATATTGGAAAATGCTCTGCTGAACGTGCACTGTATTCATACAACAATGCACAAAAAACTCACAACAGAGCAAACCCTGAACTTGGATGAATTAAATTAGATTTAGATGTGGTTCACGTAAACAGAAAAACTGTCTATTAAAACTGAAGTTGAACCAGGTTCGTTGGGTGCAGCACAATGTTTCTGTGTTCGCTCCTTCAATTACAATTTGCTTTTCATTTTATTATTTTATATTTATATTATTATTACTGACACTCAAAATTAAAAACATTACCCTCGGGTCCTTTGTTTACTTTAAGTCATGTCCAAAAAACTTGAACAAGCTCTTAGACTTTCAATCAATCCAACAGTTTCTGACATATTTGGTTAACATTTGATGTACTCACAGCCACGCTAGCTGTGTGCCTGAAAGCAGGAAAGTTTGAGCGCATTTGGGTCCAATTTGCTCTGCTAGATTTCACTGGAGAGTAAACTCAGATGGGGATAAGTGTACAGTGACTTAAAACATGATTAGAATTAGCTGCCATAATGGCAGGAACAAGAAAAAATAATGCCAAGTTTGAAAACTAATATCTTATTAATCCTCCCTGTCTTATCCCGAGTAATTTTCAGTGACTACAGACGGATGAGCTTCTATTCTTTGATCAGTGAGATTACAAGCAGACGGTACAAGGACTGCAAAGGTCAACGCCACAATGCTGCGACAAATTACTGCGACCAGAGCACATTCATGTAGGAGTTGTTGAGTAGAGTAAATGCTATGAAAGTGGCATGAAAGAAGAGCCACACAAACAAAGAGACTTCAGTTCATTCCGCTCACCAGCATTCCTGTTTTAATAATAGTAATAAGAATTTAGTTGTGGAGTGCCTTTCAAGGAACCCAAGGATGCTGCACCGCACAAAAGAATCATTCTTCTTGTCTAGTTTCAAATTGAGTCTCCAAACATGTGGGAGTAATCTGTTTTGAGTGATATGTCTCGGCTTGATTATGAGTTTTATTTTTCTTTTTTGGAGCACTGCTGGGATTTGGATATGAATATTTAGAGCCTTACACAGATAACTATCCACGCTTGTTTGGAGCCTTTTCATTCGAAACCCCATGGAGCCTTTGAGAAGCCGCAGAAAACTCTCTGCTGAATAAGTGCCACCAGCAAACCAGCAAATCTCTATCTCTTTATCGCTGCCTCGTAGCACTATTCACCCCCTTCCCTCGCGCCGAATCGCTGATTGTGTTGCTCTTCCTCTTAACCCCGCTCTCTTTCCGTTGTATGTGTGTGTATATATATATGTGTGTGTGTGTGTATGCGTGTTTGTCTAATGTCTGAGTGTCTTGTTAATGTGCTCCGTGATATCAGTCCAACTCTATAAACAACTTAATCCTGCTTCTTATGTGTCGGGAAGCCCTGCTCTCTGCTCTTTCAAAGACCTGGAGGCTTAAGAGGAGAGGTGCAGGTGAGCGGGGGTAGGTCTCTATATACTGAATTTGTGTGTGAGAGGTTGGTGGAATAGAGAAGCAGAGGAACAGAGAGTAGGAGCTGCTTCTATAAAAAAGGGTTTGAGGAGCACAGACTGGGTTGAAAAGAGCAGTGAAGAATTTTTTACTTCAGTAGCAGCTTGATAATCTGAAAGTCGAGCTGATGTTAAGATCATTTTTGGTGAGAAATCTTTGTTTCTTTTGACTTATTTTAGCCTTAAACTTAAAAAAATGGCTTCTGATAAGATATTCCGGGTTATATAATACCTACCCAATCCAATACCATTTTCCTTCGTAAGACACGCTTCAGGTAAGGTAGATTAGCTGTAGTACCTTGTTGCACCACCAGGTGGAGCCTCTTAGGCAAAGCAAGGCAAGGCAAGGCAGGTTTATTTGTGCAGCACAATTCGTACTCGAGGTAATTCAAAGTGCTTCACACAAAAGTATAAGAAGACAGATAAAATCAGTCCACAGAACATAAACACAATTATTGATTAATTACATTAAAAGCAAAGAGGCAGATAAAATCAATCCATGAAAACATAAATATAATCAAGTACAGATAAAATCTTTCAGCTGTCATATGCACAACTACATAGAACTGTTTTCAGCCTGGATTTGAAGATTGCCAGAGTAGAGGCCTGTCTTACATCTTCTGACATCCAGTTCCAGATTGTCGCTGCATAAAGCTGGAACACACCCTCACCGTGTTAAGTCCTGACTCTGGCCACCAGCAGGAGACCCCTCCATGAGGTTCCCAGAGCCTGAGATGGTTCATATGGCACTAACATGCCAGAGATGTACTTTGGTGCTAGACCATGAAGAGATTTGTACACAAGCAAAGCTGTTTTAAAGTCAACTCTCTGAGCGACATGAAGCCAGTGCCTCTTACTGTTTAAGACTATAGTGACCTTAGGAGGCATCACTCAGACCACATTGTGGGGATTTAGCTTGCAACTAGCCACGATGACAAAGACTTGTGTTGTGCTTAATGGCCTCTGACCGGGGCTTATGTGTTTGAAGCAAGCTAGAATTGACTTGGACAGCGCTACTAAATCCTGTGGCTTATGCAACAGAGCAGCACATATCATGTGTCCATTGATTAAATCGCCAATATCAGTACAGGACACAATCCAATGTGCTAAGTTTCTCTTACTAAGTCAACTGTTGATTTGTTTGTTGCATTTATTTAGACATTTATTAAAAATTTGCACCCCTAATGTCCTAAAAAAATGTGTCCTCTCCCTTTACAACACCGTTATGATAGCAGATGGTAAGAAAGGATCGTGTTTAGGTTCTTGCCAATAGCGATGAGTTAGAAAAAAAACAAGCCTTGACTGCCCCCGGTCCCTATCTTTGCAGACTGTTGCTTGTGGTTGCAAACTTTTTGTAGTAAAAGACAAATCTGATAGCACGATGTTTCTCCCCCACATGTTGAATGACATGTGGGCTTGTTGAAAAGAGTGGAAAATGTCTCGTATCTACATTTATAGGCCATATAGTCTGTATAGTATGAACTTCTTCGGTTAGTTGTGCGTCTTGTAGCAGTGTAGGCTCTCAGATGTGAGTCAGCCACTGCTGTGCCCACCACGAGAGTTGAAGCTGAGACACTGTTCTCAAAAAATGGCCCAAAAGTTATTCTTCTCCTGAGATGGAAAAGTTTCTACATTACACACAATATTCATGTTTTTAGATTTCCTCACTCAAAAAAAAAAAAAGAATTTAGATTTTAGGTATGTTTTAGAGATCAATGTCACTTTATAAGCAAAAGAAAAATGGATTTCTTGTTGCCTTTGGCTTGGACAGTTTTACCAACTAGCTTAAGTGTATTGGAATTGAGTTGAAAATGACATTGCAGTGATCTCTGGTGCTAAAATTTTACATGGCTTCCTTTCAGTGTCAGGAGTACTCTGCAGTCTTTTTAGAACCGTTCCAGTACGTCTTCCACCTGAGCTTACAAGCTCGTACCCAGTGTGATGCCGAAATAGAATTTCAGCTTGCAGAACACACTTAGCCAAAGAATCAAAGGTGTGTAGAATTAAATATTGAATTCAATCTTTTGCAGCAGCATCAAAGCAGTATTGACACGACACGTTTCTTGACGCTGGTAGACAGGAGGGTTCAGGGTGGAGATGGATGAGCAGAGAGGGAGAGTGAGGAGATGATGACGGATGCTGCAGAGCTTCTTATCCTAACCACTTCCTAACAGCCTTCTCATCTTCACTCCAGAAGGCTCTTTTGTATTGGTCAAATACCTTTGCAGAGGATAAGGAGAGGTCTCTAAAGGCCTTAGCTGCGCTTCTCTTCATTTCTTTTTCCTCCTCTGGGACGGGACACATGCTTTACCTGTCTATCCAACCAGCCGTGGCACATCAGACTCGGAATACTGATGAAGATGGGAAACGGTTTGTTTTTCTGAGAAGCAGATTCTGCAGCAACACACAGAGGAAATGAGTCATTTACAAGTAATTTATGTTCTCCTTTGACACTAACACGCGTCAGGGGTAATCACTTTTTAATTTGTGAGCAAACGAATGAATAAAATCCAGGTGAAAATTCACCCGAGATGTACTGAAGATCAGGTTATCTATATGCAACCCTCAGCAGAAGTGAAATCTTTACACAGTCAACAGCCACATTTTGATTCTGGGCAGCCAGCACTCATATATGATTCATCTGAGCCGCTGTGATCAGTTCAAGGATCTGAATAGATTCTGCATTGAGCTTTCTCGAGGCTTGTGAATGCGATGGAGATAAATATAATTTCTGTTTTTGGCTTGTGTCTGATGGTGATATTAGTTTTGATCAAGGGCTTTAGAGATGGGGTTTTTGAGATTAACTTAATCCGCAGTTTGTTTTTAGCATGACAATTAAGTCCATATATTTTGGGGTTTTAGTATTCAAAATTGAATTACAATTTTTCTTTTCACAGTTTGCACAGCAGTCTGGTCTTACATCATCCATCGTTACCATTCACATGCACACAAATGCAAACAATCCTTTTTTTTTCAGTTTCATAATTGCATTAGAGATGTGGTGAGGAGATTGTTATGATCAAAAGATATCCCAGAGAACTATAAATAAGCAATTGGATTGAGTTAGAACAACTATTGAAATCATCTCTGAGGAATTACATTACTCACAACTTTACTTTCATTTCTCTTGAAAGCTCAGTTAAAGGTGCCTTCAAACAACTCTAAGTCGTCCGCACCTGCGCATCCCGTCTTTTGTATTTAACACATACAGAAACAAAGATATTGCAGTTTAATAAGCAGGCAGCCCTACAATTTAGAGGGATTTACTGACTACCCTGGAGCTAGATTAGCCTCTGTGATGAAAAAATAGATATCTCCTGAAATTATGCGTACCTGTGGCTTGAGTTTCCAGCATCAGGCAGTCGATAACAAACGCATTTAAATAAGACGGCTTTGAAATGACCTGGAGTCACATTCCTCCTTCCTTTGGTAGACTTCATCTCAAACATATCTGTCCCTTGAGATGACTGACATCAACCCTCCATTAAACACAGAGGGAGGCAGTGAACTAGCTGACCCACTCAGATTGGAATCTCTATCGCTACTTGTTCAAGCAAAAAGTAATCACATTACTGCCACACCGCAAAGTAATGCTGCTACACTTCTGGAAATACACTCAAGTCATGCACTTATAAGCCAGAACATTAGATTCACCTGCCGAATTAATGTGTAGGTCTCCTTCATGCTCTGACACATGGAGGCCTGAACTCCACAGACCTCTAAGACATGAAACCCCAAGACTTTAGCAGCAGACGCTTTAAGTCTAGAAAGTCGTAGTCATGAATCAGACTTGTGTTTTCAGCACATCCTGCCGATTCTTGACTGAATTGAGAGTGATTTTGAAGCCAAGAAAACACCTTAAACTCATTGTCATGTTCCTCAAATCATTTCAAAGATGCTGCTGCCATGAAGGAGAGTACGCGGTCTGCAGCAAGGTGGTGTATGTTGAGGTAACATCCACATGAATGCTGGGACCCAAGCTTTCCCAGAGCATCACGCTGCCTCTGCCACCTCTCCTTCTTCCCAGAGTGCATCCTGCTGCCGTCTCGCTATGACGCGGTAAATGACAGCAAATGATGCACGGACACCCAGCTGTCCACACGATGCAAAAGAAAACATGATTCATCAGACCAGGCCACCTACTTTCGTTGCTCCACAGTGTAGCTCTGATGCTCATTATAGGCACTTTCAGTGGTGAACAGGGGTCAGTGTAGGCACTCTGACCGGGCTGTGGCTGGACAGCTCCATTTACAGCAAGCTGCGATGCCCCGTGTGTTTTGAAACCTTTCTATCTTAGCAGCATGAAGGTTTTCAGCAGCTACAGTAGCACTTTGGTGGGATCAGATCGCACAGGTCAGCCCCTACACACATTAGTGAGCCTTAGGCGCCCATGACTCTGTCACCGGTTCACTGGTTGTCCTTCTTTGAACTACTTTTGGTAGAAACTAACCACTGAGTACCAGGAACACCCAGCAAGATACTCTGCTATTCTAGCCATCACAATGTGGCCCTTGTCAGAGTTGTTCATTCCTTCTTGCAACACGTCCACTTCAGGAACGGACTGTTCACTCGCTGCCTGATGTGTCCCACCTCATGACAGGTGCCATTGTAGCAAAGAAATGTTTTTCACTTCACCTGTCAGTGATTTTCATGTTGTGACTGATTGCTGTGTATCTGTATTCCAAACATGAAACTGTAGCCGGTTTCTGCTTATCTTAGCTTAGCATGAAGTGTAGAAGCAGAAAAGAATTATTTTCTCCACAGAGTCTACCACTCAAAATGTTCAACCTTAAAAGGAAAAAAAAAAGTCTTCAACACTTTTCTTTGGCAGCTTTTTGCTCCTTGGGCACTTTTTTTTTTTTTTTTGCAGGCTTTTATGTTCAAATCTTCATGTTGTCCTCTCCATGCCCCCATCTACTGCCCATTTCCTTTTAAATGAGGAAACTCTTGTGCTTTGATTAAACTGAGTGCTGAAAATGACCATCTCTCTGCACTCACCAGACATGCAAAACCCGTGGCATATTTTACCTTGGAGTCACAACAAAATGGCAGAATGAAAAAAACTTTCTACAACATAATGAAGATGACTCACTTGGAGAGAATCCACTTAGCGGAAAAAGTTTTTTTTCTCCTTCAGAGTATTTTATGGACTTTCTCCCTCGGTGAATCCCACTGTGCTGTAGCCAACTCAAAGAAATGCTTGTTTTGTAAAAGTCCTTTGGAGTCTGGATCAAAAGCATTTTCATAGCAGCTCAATCTGTGATTGAAATATTTAATACTGGCACCAGGCCTCATGCAACGCCGCTTTCTTCACTCACTTGCATTTCCTCTCCTTTACATTTAGTTCCTCCTGTTTTCTGCTTTGCTGTCCCTCCGTCTCTCATCTTCACTTTCTCACGTTTTACTCTCTTCTGGCCACCTATCTTGTTGCATTAATAATCCACGCTAATGCAGAGTGGATGAGGAGATAGAGGCCGTATGTATATTTGATCGTTTCATGGACCTTCGGCCACATTGAAGGCAGCTCCAGCAGATAATATGGGCTGTGTGGAGCTGCTGCCGTGACTGAGCTGTCGACCCACAGCAAATAATGGAGGTGGTAGGAGTGGGGGGGAGGGGGGATAAAAAGGAAACACAAAAGTACACTTTAGAGTGTTTGTGCTGCAGTCCACATCCCTTTCATCGTCTGCATGTGTGAAAAGCTTCTGAAGTGCTGTTTTTTTTTTTTTTTCTTCAGGTTTTTCCTCGTTGTGCAAATATGAATATGGAAAGAAGTGTCAGGATGTTTGGGGGAAGCTGTTTACATCAGAGAAGTTGCCGACTACTTCCTGGAAGTTCACTTGCCTAATGATTGCATGCGTATTTGTTTTGCATATGCGAGGGACACGACAGGTGATCTGATTTGTGTTGCTGAAATCGTCAGCGTAATGCAGATCCCTCGCATCGTCACAACAGCAGGGGTCATTTCAATGTTTCAGCAGCTCACAGGCACCGTCTCTCCCTCCTGTTTCCTTGCAGGACTACTCGGCTGATTAAGCTCAGCAAAGACAAAGCCTGGAAGACTGTAGATAAGTTAGGGTGATTAAAGGCCATCTAATAAACTTTGACAAGTTTTGGTGTCAGAAGTTATTAGTTACAGTGCACTGAGCCGGTTTGCGGTTATGAATGAGTCTGGATCCTGACACACACACGCACACACACACACGCACAAGGTGAAGTTGAAGAGTTTACAAAAACAAAATCCACCACGGCACAGTTGTTTTCAAGAGCAATGAGTGAAGAGCAGGTGGCGCTGATTGAAACTTGCTGTCACATCCAGTGATTAGCTGTGTCTGAACTTGAGTGCGTAATAGCGCTCTCATCTCCCGCGTAATTGGCTCTCGTAGTGATTAAATAACATATGCATCCGTTAATGTTTGTTTAGGAACTCGGGAAGTTGAAGTTGTTGAACTTGTGGTTGAGTCAAATGTCCTTTGGTACGCTGCATAAGGGTACGAAGTAGATGGGAAAAGTAGCCAAACAGGGCGATCCGGAGAAGTTTTCACTGTAAAAGCATTCTAATGCCATTATTCCACCATTTCTGCTGTATCATATAGTATATTTTAATTAGCTTTTCTACCGATGTTATTGTAAAGGAGAATTAGGCTTTTTGTGCATTTTAGCCGACACAATAATGTTTATTAGTTACTTGTAGTTAATAATCATTAGATTTTATTTATTTATTCATACTGATAGTTTCACAGTCTGATTCACAAAGACGTGCTGCAATTATTTTTTCATATACTCTTTTTACAAGAAGCATGAATGGACTTTTATTATTCAGTTTAAAAAAAATTAAATTATTTATAAATATGCCAAAAATAACTGTAAAATAACAAAACACATCAATCGTCTGAATCCACTGAATTTATTCAACTTCTAGTCGTCTTAAGTTGTAAAAAGCACGGTGTCAGTACTGGTAATTCATTGATATGTTCACTGAATAAGCCCATAATGATCTGTGTGGTGTAAATGAAGTGCTTTACAGTCAAATTGCTGCCACTGATGTTTGTTGGTGTTTTTTCGAGGTAGCCCACCTAATAAGGACGTCTCCTGTTTGTACAATCAGTGCAATTCTTAATGTGTTTTGCAGTCAATTACTTAACAATGAAGATGATTAACTGCCGTCTATATGGCAGGACACAACCTCTCAGCTGAGCGTGCACTCACATTCACATAGAGTCGACAGACGGACGCACTTCTCCATCATCATGCTCGTGTTGTTTCGAAGTGGAGGCTACTGGCACTTAAGGAAGTCTCTTTCTCTCTCTAGTGTTAGCAGTAGATGCATATATGTAAGATATTCTGTATGCAGTGTGATAGCGTTGTGTTATCATGCTTCACACATTCTGAGAGCTTTTCGGTTCTAATGTTTGGTAATGCATCTTTCTGACATACTCCTTTTCTGTCAACACACCTTATCTGTGTGCAGATATTGAATGATTTCACATACAGTGCACAGGTTATGGAGTATTGCTATGATTCAGCTGTTTGTGCCATAGCCTGTGAGCAGCAGGGTTTGATTGTTTTCACTTCAGAGAATACTAAATTTAAAGTAAAGGCCACATGGTTAGTCGCTACTAGAATAGAAATTTTCTGATCTCAGTGTACTTGCAATATGGTAGATATATACAAAACTGCACATAAAATAGTGAATAAAAACATGTAAATAATGAAAGATGTTTGCACTGCGTATCAAACAGCAAAACAGAAACTGATAACTTGATAGTATCATATTAAGATGCTGCTTGAATTGCACGAATGTTGTGATGCTGTTTAAATGTCACTCAGCTCTACTTCCACTTTTGGATCAAAATGCAGCATTTCCTGAGCCTGAGAGTCAGCATAGAGAGAGACGCTGGCATCTCTGCCTCTTCTGCAGTGATTAGTAACAGCAGGTCAGCAAAACTGACACCACAACCTGTTGATGCTTCAGACTCCTGAAATACTATTTGGATGGGAAGGATGATGATTCTGATTATTGCCAAACGAGGATTCAGATGAATGGTCAGTTTAGCTATTTGTTTCATAAGCTCTCCATCTAATGTCCCTGGCTCCTCTGCATATCTTGGCTATGGAGATAAAAATATCTAAACATGAGTCATTTTTGAAAATAACAAACTATTGGCTGGTTTAATTCAAGCAACAACCTCAACAACTGGGGCTGAAAAATTTAGTAGTTCCAAAAACTGCAGTTCCTCAAATGGCCACTTGAGGGAGGCTTCAAAAGTGAGTTAATCCTCATAGACCGCTATGTGAAAGTGTTTAACTTTACAGCAGGAATAAACACGTTTGCAACCTGACACGAACAACGGTTTTGGTCTCCATAGTTGATTTTCTTGTTCTTGACAACTGTTCAGGAGGTGAATTTTTACACAACTCACCTGTTTAAATTGTATTAAGGCTTAAAGTTATGTGCAACTGAGACACAAGTGGGTGCTGACGTAGGACAGTCTATGGCTCTGAGACCTGTTTGCCAGTCTTTGGATTAGCTGTGAGTTAGGCCACATTTACACACAGCTGGACATTTACAAAAACGGATCTACGTTTTCAAAAATAACATTGTTCACACCAGATCGTTTTAAAAAAAAAAGTTCATTTACACAAACCCGCATAAGCATGTCGTTAAGAGCTGCTATGAGCATGCCAACCTGTAGGGGGCAGTGTAGCGAGAAGCATAAAGCCACGCTAGCTAATCATAATCCTGGAAAAACACAACAACGAATGGCACGGATTACTTTCTGTTATTTCAACGATAATGGCATGAGGGTCGCAAGCGATCCTTCTCCTCTGCTCCTCCACATAATAGAACCTTTCTGAATGTAAATGCAAACAGGCCAAAAGTCTTTGCACAAACGTAGAAACAAGCACGGCTTTAACAGCGTCCATTTCTATCACAGTAGCCAAACTGTAAACATGGTCGCACACTGATGATACTTTTGTCACATACTGTGATGTCTAACTCCGTCTCCTCCTGTCTACATGCAAACGTAAAGACGGAGTTTTTCCAAATTTCCTCTGTGGCTGGAGTTTTCAGATGTGATCATTTTCGGTGATATGTAGGTTCATTTACATGTAAACCAAAGGCCCAAATGCACTGAAATATCACCGTTTTTGCTACGTGTAAACAGGGCCGTAGTCAGAGTCAGACACTGCCAGGATGGGAAGAATTGGAGCCACCACACTGAACTCCAAAACAGCTGTTTAATGAACCTGTGGGTGACACAACAGAAGGTTCATCCGTCTTTATATGCAGTCAATTGTCAAATTGCTTTTAGTGGTGATATTGGCGGCAATTCATGGAATACAAACGGGTGATATCTCAGGTTCTGCTGCTTTGATTTTGATCCTCTCTGTCTGTTGTAAGTCTGCCAGTGGTATAATAGCACAAAGCTAAGATGGTGGAATAGTTATTTAAGTGGATCCAAGTGCAGAGAAAACAACACATGCATAATTGAGGGGATTTTATTTGCTCAAGTCAACATAAACACAAGAAATATTCTGCAGCCGTCAATAGACTGAGAAAACCAGCTGAACTGGCCTTAAACACGAGGCAATGAACTAGCTAAATAACTAAAAAGATTTTTTTTTAAAAATTGAGTGAGGGAAGACAACATCTAGGCAATATCAGTCAACACAAACTATTGAGCATCAGTCACTTTCAGCAGCAGTCCTGCTCAGCATTCTAAATCTCAAAGAACACAAGAGAGCAGCTCCAGAATCAGCACCACGGACAGCGGCCATGGCAGGAAACGTCTCACTGCAAAATATGTGTCGCTTGTTATTTTGGAAGACCCAAAAATGCATCAGTTCAACTTGCCTTGTTCCTGTAGTTGTGGTTCGGCTGGAAGCTTTGAATTTAATGGCATCCTGTCCGAGCAAATTTAGTCGTTTTCTTGCAGCGGCAGATGAGATATTTAAGCAGCAGAACAATTTAAGGGAGAAAAGAAAGGGGCAGAATCTTAAATCGACTGTCTGTATGTTTGATCAGTTTTGGGTGGATCTTTGCTGGCACATGAGGAAACTCTAGTGAATGGAGTCATGGTGGCTCAGCTGGTAGAGAACCTTCCACTAGCTCCTGGACTACGGACTTTGCTTCATGTCTTTGCTTCTCTCTTCCCCCTCTCCTGTCTCTCTTTAGCTGTCGCTGTATAATAAAGGCAGAAAAACAGAAACACTCTCAAAAAGAAAAGACAAACACCACTAAACTGTGTAGTATGACATGCTGTGCAACACAGACTTAAACGATATCGAAAGAGGAGATTGGAACTCGGTCAGCTTACGAAAAAGTCAAACCTGTGACTCTCCATTAGTGGGACGACCTCTTCTGTAGATGCCTTTGTAGATGCACCAGCTCTGTCCAGGTCTATATCTTTTACCCATAGATGGCAGTGTGTCCATGAGGCTCCAGCACGGCGTCTGTGTGTCTGCCGGCCTGTAATGGTGTGAGGAGAGGCAGACGGCTGCTGACAGCACTCTGTAATGTAGATTTACTGTAATGGCCTTCAAGGAAATGAGATGTACACTGTTAAATAGTTTGGAAAGACATCTTGCTCCGCTCTGCCGTGACCTGACCTCACTGGATGAGCGAGTGAAACACCAGACTAGATCATTGATTCGCCAAAAGGCTTTGACTAATGATACAAGTTAAGAACTGAGAAGAAAGGACAAAGAGGAAACTCCATCAAAATCTTTTTTTCTTTTTTTTCTTCGCTCCTTTTTTCGAGTCGTGGGAGGAAGTGATCTGGACCTGTTGATAAGGTCGCAGCGGAAGAGGGATTGTGCATTAACGAGCTCTATTGACACATGCTCACATGCTCCCACCTGTCTGGTGTGAATGTGGCACCTCTATCCTCCACCACCTCCTCTTTTGTCCTCAGGTCACTCCAATAAGGCTGTTCTCTGTTCCTGAGGCTCATAAGGAGCCACCGGACTATGCCATTCTCCTCATCCATAATGGATCAGCACCAAGAGCTGAGAGACCAGAATTTTAGGAATTTAAATAGAGAGAAGTCATGGTCTTGTGTCAGCTAATGGGACTGATGTTCTTGATAGGCAAGAGCTGGTTCTGTGTCTGGATGGTAGTTATGATGATGACGTAATAGCAATGATGTCTTTCAAGCTACAAAATCATAACAGGTTCAAATTTAGTTGACATGTAAAATACATACGTGGCAAAATGCAATGATTCCGTGTTTCATTTTCATGTCTTAGCCACTCAAAGTATTTCACACTTTGACTTGACCTTAAATCAAACCCATATTCATGTTTAAATTATTAATTTGTAATTAATTCTGGGTGAATTAAGACAGTTTTAAAAATACAGTCATGGCTGACTGGTCAACTGTGTCAGTCCACTCAACTTAAAGAAGCTGCATTTTGGAAACAAGGACAGTTTACTAGTAAAAGTGTGAGACAAAGACTGATTTTGAGAATCATTGCACTGATGAAGTAATACTACTACTGAAGAAGTAGTCTTAATCCCACAGTTGACCCACAACATTGTTCACAAACCACAAGCTGTGAGCCAGGTTTTTTGTTGTGCTGTCGCTGGCCGGCATGTACCACTGGCTCTCAGTTCAGATTTAGCCTGGGGCTCCAGTGGTTCACATTTAAGGCTTAAAATAAGTCAGTCTATCTAACTTGTGTTAGACTAATCTAATGCTTTGCCCTGTCCCCAAAAGCCATAAGCCAAGTGGTCTGATTTTAGTACTTCTGGTCGTCTCAGGTAGAGTCGTCACACTGAACTGTTGTCTGAGAAATATCAGAGTTTCTTTGAGCTCCGTTTATATTTTAAATGATTGCTTTATCAGTTGCTAGCAGCAGCTTCTGTGGTCGACAAATAAAGCCTGCATAGAAGCCCTAAAAACTGCAGTTTCTCAAACGGCCACTTGACGCTCTAAAAGCGAGTCGGTCCCTGTAGACCCCTGTGATGACATGTCCACATTTACAGCAGAATAAGCATGTTTACAGCCTGGTATGGAAAAATGTTTTGTTCTTTATAGATAATTGTACAAATGTACAGGGGGTGAATATTTGTATAACTCATTTAAATTGTAGTAAGAGTTAAAGTTAAGTGTCTTACAGGTGGGTGCTGTTAGGACGAGTGGGGCACTGCCAGGATGGAGACAGAAGGAGCCACAACAGTGAACTTTAGTTGACTCGTCTTTTTTTTTTTTTTTTACAGTAATTAGTCAAAGATCTGGTTTATGACAGTTGCTTACCTGGTGGATTAGTGTGCTAGAAAGCTAGTTTTGTTATTACAGGATCCACTAGTTGTCCCCAGTCCAACTACAACACACACACACACACACACGAATATGCCCAAAATTTTCCAACTCATTTTGCCAGTGTGGATACTATTTTATGCACTTTTTTCACAGCTAATTGCAGAAAACATCAGATCTCTCCATTAGAGGTATTTGTAGAGGGCTTTTCAAATATACACATTTACCAGGCAAAATGGACGACTTTACCTTCCATGTAAAACCCGCCATATTTGATTTTTATGAACCATTTCCTAATAAAACTACACTTGATCCTATTTCACAGGGTTGTATAATGCTCTCCCTGACATACACCTGATAGTAGCCACAACCAGGGCAAATCTGATCTATTTCACAAGCGCTTATACGAGTAAATCATTGTGATCTCTGTCCAGAGGAATTGTGAAATTTAGTGCATTGTGTAATTAAAACCTGTTGACATACTTGATCCTCTTTTACACTCAACAGTGTGATGACCTTATTTTTGACACATTCTACATGTCTGTCTGTCAATATTCATCCTGGGTCGATGCTTATACTTCATATTAAAGCTCTAAGCGACCCATATTGTTGATGATGCGATAATATTTTGCATCTCCACTTGCTGCTGCAGACTGTTGTAGATCTGTGCATGGTTCGCCCCCTAGACTAGATGTGTTTAGTTGTATTTCTGAAAGCGATTGCTGTCTCGGTTCTGCTTCTTTTTTTTTTTTCTTGACTCATTTTTTGGACATTTTCCCCCCTCATTCTGTGTGTATGTGTGACAGCTTCATGACACTGCCTTTCCCTTTTACACTCATAATAGCCCACTGATAGCATCAGAATCAGAGACCTGTACCGATCCTGATAGCAACCTCTGTCCGGCTACTGTCTCTCTCTCTGTCCCCCTATTTCTCATTATCTCTCACTCATGGTCTACTTTCAGTCCTTCTCTGTCTGTGTCATTCTCAGTAGTCTCCCTCTGTCACCATCCCTCTGGCTTTCCCTCAGCTCTAAAATAGGAAATGTCTAAATTACACTTGCTAATAGGTTGCAGCAGCCCTGTTTTTTTTCCTTTTTTTTCTTTTTCTCTTCCTCCTCTTTTTGTCTCCCTCTTTATAATTCAGAGTTGGAGAACGAACACATTTCATTTGATACTAAATGAAAGGATTTTTCTTATAAACTCCTGCAAAAGAAGGAAGAATCTCCTCTCCTCTCCTCTCCTCTCCTCTCC
>NW_007578968.1:210683-216837 GCF_000690725.1 Stegastes partitus | reverse complement strand
GAGATGACTGGCAGCCTCCTTTGGCCTCCACATTGGATTCTTACACTGTGCTCTGATGGGTCTGACTTTGTAGGATCTTGACTTCTTTGCTTCAAGGCAAAGAGAGAGATTGTTGTTTGACACAGAAATGAAAATGCACAGTTCAGAGAAAGTAGTTCTGACACCCCAAAAACCAAAGAATAATGATGATCTCTCAGTGCTGGTAATACAGCCTCGAGGACGGTATGATTTGAGCAAAATTAAAGCTGCAGCTGATAATTATTTTCAGTGAAGAACAACTTGACACTAATATGCAAAAATCGGAAAAGAACGTTCTTGCTGACCTCCAGTGATTTAAATTCTCACCATGCTGCATCGATGTAGAAGTGCACAGTGTCAGCATCCTTTTAGACAGTGTTTAGTTTCTTCTTTCTGTCTATAGTTTATCCATCAATTCAGTTTGGGTCATCATTGTTTAGAATTGATAGATTCTAAAAGATTTTGAGACCACTGGCTTTTCCTGTAGTACCATTATGAGGCTAAAAATCAGAGTTGGTAAATGTCTGTACAACCAGTGAATGGATTGTCATGAAGTTTGGTACACATAATAGACTGTATGTAAAAGATGGATGTAGCAACCGTCGCGTCAACAATGGGTGTGGGGATTACCATTTTAAAATCTCAAGTTTGGCATTTGGTCACCACCATCTTGGTCTACTGAAACTGAATGTAGTGAGTTGTGGATCTGACATGAGGCGACGACAAAGCCTGTCATTCACAAGGTAGCCCTGCATTAAAATGTACCTTGTGTTATTGTTTGTTTTACCCTATTTTAACCATATGTTGCAAAATTGACATTATGCTGTAATCCAAAAATCTAGAAACTTGGAATTGAGACCATAAACTCATCAGGAAAATGTCTACTGAGGTAACAAACCAAGTAAAAAGTTTAATCATTTTTTCATAGACTTTTATACAATTGAACTTCTTTCTGCGACCAAAAGAGTCGCCCCCTGCTGGTTGTTTGAAGAAATGCAGTTTGAAAGTACTTTGCATTGGTTTCACCTTTTAGATCCACATTCGTCTTTTATGTACAGTCTGTAGTACAGACATTTATGTTCACTTTAGGATAGGTGTAACAATTTTGGCGTTGCCCTTTTCATCAAGTCTACATTTGATTTTGTTACATATGCCTTGGGTTATAACCACATTCCTGTCACCCTCAAAATGCACTTTGTATTTAGTGCTCATTAGCAAACTAACATGCTAACATGCTAGGCTACAATAGTGAAACAGTAGCAACAGCTCTGCCTAATAACAACCCATAAAACATTGTTATTGTGAGCATGTTAGTCAGTTATTGGCAGTTTTTTAAAACATTTTTCTGTAAATGTCCTGATCAGTTAATCAGATCAGTTCAACACTACTTTAAATATGTGCTAGTCATCTCGGCCATAATGCCATTTGGTTATCCCAGCTAAACCAGTGTAATTCAGCCTGACAGTCAGTCTCTGCTTCATCATTCATTATTCTCCACCATTCAGCTCTTACAGTGTAGCTTCTCAAACAGTACAGTGGAGTCGGTGGACCTGCAGTAGATGCTGTTACTCCAATGTATGTTTGGGCAGCGATCCGTGGCAGACAGGATGGCTAGACATGCCAATTTGTTACCAAGGCTTCATGTTGCCTTTTAAGAACGCAAGGAACTCATGCGCCTTTAAATGTCAGGGCGAGATGTTTTCTGGTTGCATGGTTACGTTTTCTTCTGCTGTTAATGTGAGAGCAAAGCAACTGCTCTGACCACAATTCGAACTCTTCACTGCTGTTCCATCCCACAAGTAGCTTAACCTTTATTTCACCAGGGACGGCTGACAGAGGACAGGCAACTCTTTCCTTCTTAAGCTTCACACTTTCCTGCGCAATACAAGCAGACTCCATAATGCATTATTTTCAAGGGCACCTTGACTCCAGTGTTGAGAAGCAAGATTGCCCATTACTACATTTGCCCAGGCAGATTTTTCCATTTTGTCCTGAATTGGAACCAATCAGTCCTAAATTTCCCAAGTGAAACGTTTGAAGGCAAAGTGTGTGACAAGTAAACATGCATCCTGTGCCTATATCCTTATAATGTTTTAGCTCCAGAGGGGTTACATACCAGATTTTTATACATAATCATTTTTAGAATAATTTCATCCCTTCAACATTTCTCATGAATGATTAGTGTTAAATGATGGTTGGTCAGTGGGCGGCTCCAAACGGTGAGAGCCACTGGTAAGTAAAAGTCTGTGTGATTAAATTGGATGTTAGTGGCGCAGGTGCTCTTTAATAGCCCAGAGACTAACACAATAACCAAATAAGCAATTAGATTGACTTTCTAAAATGGCAGTCAATTAGCAAAGCTGCTGAGCTGCGTGTGATGGGAGAGGTGAGAGAGACAGAGAGGAAGTGCTGCTGGCTGCCTTCACTTTAAGTGACGAGAGGAGAAACGGCACACTGGGTGGCTGCTGACGTTGTCAGGAAACTGGCTGTTCTGATGTCATGGGGAGACAAACGTCAGATTACAGCTTGTCATCTGATGCAGTGGAGACGAAATCTTCATTTTTTAAAAAGTGTATTTTCAGAGAAAGTGGCCAGTGGCTTTGTTTACCTCAGTAGCAAAGAGAACTAGGCCTTTTTTTGGGGGAAGGTTTATTGTAGATACAGACCTTTATTCCTAATTCCCACTGCCTCCAAGTGAATGTAAACATCTTCTATGTTTGACTGTTGTCTTGATACATTCAGTGTAATGTGTATTCCTGCAGCACATCAACAGCTTTTTTTTTATATAACAGAAAGACAGTTTCATACACCCTTTAATCCTTTAATTTTCCTGATTTATCAACTTGATAGATCCAGCAGATTATTCAAAATGACGGCTATTTAACAAATGTAGAGGAACTGTTGAATGTCTTTCATGGACCTGACCATTTGTTATAAAAAAGAAACATAAAACATCCATCCATCCATTATCTATACACTGCTTCATCCTCACTAGGGTCGTGGGGGGCTGGAGTCTATCCCAGCTGACTTAGGGTGAAGGCAGGGGACACCCTGGACAGGTCACCAGTCTATCACAGGCTACCTGGAAAATATGCATGTCTGAAACAGATTTGGAAAAAACTTTCTAGTGAAAATCAAGTTTTTACCTCGTTAACATGTTTAAATGGTGGGTTTTTTATGCTTGAAGACAAGTCATGAGCGAAATAAGCAGTCAGTGCCATTCATGGAGGATTCCTTTGTAACAAAACTCAAGAACCAATTCTGTCAACTTGCAGGGTTGGTCTTTCCGTATCATTGTTTTTCTTCAGAATTGGTTTCCAGCTTGAACAGGTGTTGTTCGAGCAGAGTTGTTGGTGAGCTGGTGTGCTGGAGCATCAGTGGGTGGGTGTAGAGAGAGGCTGGGACTTATTGTAGACGAAGAAATTGCGTAGAGTTCAGTTTTTAGCAATTCTAAAGCAGTGAAGAATTATTTTCTTGAAAACAAATCTAAATAGGTTACGTTCATACACAGAGATGAGTTTTTAGGGGGTTAAATCAACGACTAAACTTTAAATAGAAAGTCAGAGCAGCAAAGCTGTAAGTACAACATGACTTTGTTGCTGTAGCAACTGGTCCTTGTTCAGTCTTGGCCAGTACTGGAGGAGATTTGCAAGTCTTCTTTTGTAACCATTTCATATGGTTTTTCCTTGTTTGATTCCATTTCTTAGCTCTTAGAGACGTGTTGACAAAATCATAGTTTATTTTTGGGCTGTGTGTTTTTGGATCCATGTCACACATTGTGAGGAAATTCAGGTTTAGTTGTTCCAGACATATGCTGAAGAACAGAGGAGAAACGTGCCTGATTTTTTAAATCTTAAAAGCAAACACGGGCCCTGCTCTCCCAAAGTTTCTTTGTTTGTGCCTTAAAACGGTTTCAAACTTTTTCCCCAAAGTTTTGTTGTGCAGACATCTGGGTTTGTCTTGTGTCTCTTGTCAGAACAAAGAAAAGACCAGATTGACAGATGTGAACCGATCTGATTGTAATCCTTGAAATTTCTGTTGAGGTCTCTGCGAACGTGACTTCAGTTTTGCCGCCTGAAAATGTTTAACCTGACGAAGACTCTCTGTCTGTGTGCCTGTCTGACTGTGAAGCCTGGTCTGTTTGTTATTCAAGAGAGAAGTACACAGCTCTAAGGAAAACGGAGAAAAAGCCACTCTCCTTGGCATGCAAATGAAAGGTATTTACTCTGAGATGTTTTGGTTGTATCCTGTTAGGAAGTAAGAGCACTCTCCGACTTGGTGAGTGAATGCAGAATAAATTATGTCACCAGGTGTGATCGTATGCCTTTGAACATGCAAGTAATTCCCACAGTGTGCAGTCTGTGCTGCTGTAAAGAAGAAGACTTGACAGGGAACAAAGACATGTTGTCCCTGGAATTGACAAGATAATAGGTGGTGGCCTTGGCAATGCAGGCCTCAGAGGCTGATGTGTATTTTGAAGGTTGGCTGTCTGTTTGTGGTAGTTACCAAAGCTTTCATGGATAATTCAATCCTAAAGGGACATGATTAAATACAAAGATGTTGAGAATGCTCTGGGATCTAGTTACAAAACTCAGTAGACAGCAAAATATTCATGAAGATTCGCACAAGTCCATAAAAAAGGTCACTGTCTGGTGATTTGTGATCTACAGCTTGTGTGAGCGCTGTTTGCCTCTGTTAAATAATCCAAATTAGGTCGGACAATCATCAGATTTAATGAAACTGTCTCCTCACTTTTATGCAGAACCAAGCCCAGATCATGTCGTGTCATTGCATTAGCTGTTTTCATAGAACATTCAGAATGCCATAGGTCAATGAAACTTGTATTAAAAGTTATGATAAAGAAGTTGTAGGTTTCATCCTTCCTCAACGCAGGCATAGGGAAAACTAGTGTTATTAAACTTTGTAAAATATTTCACATCAACTTGAACAATAGTTTAACCTTACGTTGCTTTTATGGTATAGTATATGGGCCTGGGTGAAAAAACACAAGCAATATGTACCAGCGATGGACACGTACGGCAATAGCAGTAAGAAAACGGTTTGATGGTTTCAGTTAAAGACGACATATTTAAACAGCCATGAAAGCATCTCACAAAAATTCAAAGTTTGGTTACACGAACAAACCCAAGCTTTCGTGGCTCATAATGGTTTATCATACCTTGATAATGGAGCGTGCTAATCTGTGTTTTTTTCTACAGTGGAGGTATCCCAAGTCGTGCTAGTCTGTGGCCACCTAGACCTCTTGTAGCCCACTGCTATACCGGCAGACCTCCACTGGTGGAGTCTGCGGATGGTTGGCCTTGCAAGACAGGCATGGCAGTCTTAAAAACACCCTTGACCCTGTGTACACCTCCACCTAAGCATCATACTCCTACAAGCCTGCTCCAAGGGCTGATGGATTTTATGTTGGGGTGCACGTAGGCTGGTAACAAACCGTGCAGGTCAGCAACTTGAAACCTTAAAGTTGGCATGGTGCAGCGCTTTACCCAGTTGGCCCTCCTAGTACCTTTAGGTTTTACTTGCTTTCTGTGTTTTTCATTGTTGTGTTAGCATTAAAATTATTTCCTGTACAGCCTAAAAAATGGGCTAATGTGGTTGAAATCAAAGTAAGGTGCTCAAATTGAAACTACCAACCTTTTTTCCTACTGATCTTAATTGAAAGTAGGTCATGAAATTAATCAATATTAATCAAAATTGACTGAAATGATACATTTTCCAGCTCCATATCCTAGTATGATGCTCCATATCTCTCTGCAGTTTTCCCTTTGAGTAGATCAGCACTATGCAGTGCAGGTCACACACTGTATTATGCATGAAGCGCAAACATATATTTATTTCTCCTGTTATATCTTCTGCATGAATAACAAATTATCTTCTGTAGAATAGAATAGAATGGAATAGAATAGAATAGAATAGAATACTTTTTTTATTGATAATTTAGAATTCTATAGAATTATTTGGAGTTCTGTAGAATTATTTAGAATTCTATAGAATTTTTGTGGGTTCTATAGAATTATTTAGAATTCTATAGAATCATTTAGGGTTCTATAGAATTATTTAGAATTCCATAGAATTATTTAAAATTCTATAGAATAATTTATAATTCTATAGAATC
>NW_007578968.1:113126-210505 GCF_000690725.1 Stegastes partitus | reverse complement strand
TGTAGAATTCTATAGAATTTTTTAGGGTTCTATAGAATGTTTTAAAATTCTATAGAATTATTTAGAATTCTATAAAATTATTTAAAATTCTATAGAATCATTTAAAATTCTATAGAAATATGTAGAATTCTATGGAATCATTTAGAATTCTATAGAATTATTTAGAATTCTATAGAATTTTTTAGGGTTCTATAGAATCATTTAGAATTCTATAGAATTATTTAGGGTTCTATAGAATAGAATACTTTTTTATTGATCCCCCATCGGGGGAAATTTACATGCATTTGCATCTCCACTGTTCTTGCACAAATGTGTTCCAGCTGTGTGAAATTAAAATACTAAAAACATTGAAGAAAAATCAAAGTAAATAGCTAAAAACACAGAAAGTAGAAAGGAGCCGCTACAACTGGCTGCCACTCTCACGGCGCCATAGCAACACAACAAAACAAAAAGACCAAAAAAAAAAAAATGAGATTGTAGGTGTAACAGCTGACTGAGACTTTAATGGTTTTGGTTTAGAAGGAAGATGAGCTGATTTTTTTCCTTAGTGGTGTCGACTAGAAACAGCAGATGTCACTGACCTGTTATAAGGTCATGCACACGTATACGTTTATGAGCAGGAATGTACAATATGTTATGCGTAACCAAAGGTAATTGCCTGCATGTAAGTGGTTTTGCAAGTCTCTTAGTTTGCAGCATATTGTGTTTGTCAGTCGCTTTGTAAGAAATAGGTAATCACTGTGTACCTGAATATTGTTTTAAGTAAACCGGTTCACATTTTGCACGCAATTGGCTCCGTAAATGTGCAAATTTTGTCATGCATGAGTGTCAGAGTCTGTGAGCGCTCTGTGAACGTGTAATAACTCTTTTAATAGGTTGCAGCAGATTGAGCTGTGATGCGTTCCAGCCGAGACATTTTTGGGTCAGAGTTTTTTTTTTTCTAATAATTGCTTTGATCACAGGAATAATTAGGTTTTCTTCTTCCCCCTCCCTTGCTCCAAAACACTCACATTCGCAGACTCAGGCACCTGCTCGCACGTATATTTCTTCTCTCTGCGTACAGTGACATACATTTAACACACACTGACAGGAGATAGAAAGATTCTTTTTGGAACTGGGCTACAAAACAACCGAAGCGCTGTCAGATCAAAGATTTACTGGAAGCTCGATATTTCCAAATGCACACAGTCAAGATAATGTGAATTTTAAACAGAGCCTTCGCTTTAGCGTGTCGGGAGCGATAATCACTCTCTTGAAGCCGCTCCGCTAACTGTTACCTATTTGTAGAATAGATTTGGGCATGCTGTGCTGAAGGTGGAGACTTGTGAAACCCAAATTCATTTACCTCCCCCCTTTGCACAGTACTCTTTCCTCCTGAGTCTTTTCCTTTAATAAATGCAATCATATAAATGAGCGAAGTCGATTCTTAGATGTACAAGAGTTTTAGTTCATTAGTGTGTTGTTTTATTCGGCTTTAGTTACGATGGAATAAGATAAATTCTGCTCCAAACCTCATTTATATTGATTAATTTCCCTGTGTACTGCTTCGCTGAAATTACTTCATGTTCTGTTAAGATGAACCATCAGTAATCAGAGAGGAGACATTTCTGTATTATTAATATAATTGGGGGGAGAAAAAATAAGTTTGCACCACCATAACAAAATGGCTTATTTTTTCTGTCACATCTTGAGTTTCCCTCTGCGGAAACTTAAGCCATCCAGGTACAAAACACGCACTCAATGCAGAAAGTTCTTCCACAGGTTTAATTTTTGTTAAATTAGATTTTTCATGGCCGAGTTGGAGAAGTGAGCTTTTGGATTGCGTGTGTGTGTGTCTGTGTCTTCACCCTGTTCTCTAAATGTAACTGTGTGTATGTATTTGTAGGCAGTGATTTTGACACTGTGACACATGCACGCTGAAATCCAATTTTTATTTTCGCTCAGATGGAGAGAATTTATGATTAAGCCTTTTACATCACCTATAAATATTTATTAAATCCTTCTGCTACACATAATTCAAATATTGATCGCCCCCCTCTCCCTCCCTTCTTTCCTCCACATGAACAATGTCCCATCTTATTATTTCTACCAAACAGGATTGCACGCCGCTTGCATGCGGCTGCACTCTGTAAACTCAGCGAATGTTCATGTGATGCCGAGAGGTGTCGAGGCTAAACAAAGGCGGGGCACCTCAGATTAGAGCAGATGATAAAATGAAACTTTAATAATCCCTGTGGTGAAACTGGGTCATTGCAGAAGTAAAGAATAGAGGACGAGAATAGAGCAAACGGAGACTTGAAAATTATGCAAGTAATTACAACCAGAGAACATGCTGTGCTGAGGGCGAAACACAGATGAGGTAAAGATGTTTGCAGCAGCAGGTTAGAGATGTGATGTTCAATTGGAGAAGGCTAAAAGCATGTTCACTGGTTTGTTTTGGCACATGTGCTCTTTAACTCCATCTTCTCAGGTGGATGACATGCCGAATAATAATCTTGTCAAAAACTAACGAGTGTTGAATGCAAATAGCAGGTAGAAGCTTGTTCAGGTCACACCGACAAGCTTCCTTGGATTATTCGCTTGTCCAAACAATCAGCCCGCTGATTTGATCAGCATTGCTGTGGATGCGCAGGTTGATTGCAGACTGAAGCTCTGGAGATAACCCCCGTGTAACATAATCAGATTTAATCGTCTGAGTCGTTATAGGAGCGTCAGATGAACTTTATTGATCCTGGCAGCTAAATTGGGTCATTGCAGTGACAGCGATTAAAGGTGTTTGCTGGAAGAGATAAACACATTTTGGGCTTTTCTGTTGAATCGTGGAGGAGAGTTTTTCATGTTTTTGTGTGATTTTTACCATACTGACCAATGAGTTGTAGAGTTTTTAACTTTCCACTGCTGCGTCCTTTAAAATGTGCAGTTCTATGAAACCTCTGCCTCTATCTACACCCCTTCCCTCTGCCAGTCGCTGCAGCTCAAGCACACCAGCTCACATACGACTCTGCTCAAACACCATAAAACGAACGTTACAGCCACACGTGTTCAACCCAAAAACTAATTCTGAAGAAGAGTAATGGAACAGAATATACCGCCCTGCAAGCTGACAGAGCTGGTTCCTTAGGTTTGTTGTTGATTATTTCGCTGATGTATGGTCGTGCTTATACTGTACAAAACTTGATTTTCTCCAGAGGGGAATTATATATTTGTCTTTCCTTGCAGTTAGTATGTTTTATGTATGTTTAACATGAAATGATGCAAGACGTGGGCTTGCAGACGTATGATGTTTCTGTAGTCTTCTTGTTGATACCCTGTTTGTATTGTCAGTACCAAATCTGTAGCAAGCATGCAGTCAGTGTCGAATACAAACTAGCAAATTTGACTCCACACTAATTTGTTGTGCTTTTTAATGTGACCCCACTGTATGTTTTACCCGCTGACTGTATTTAAAGATGGGTGAACCCTCCATAACAGCACCTATATGTTTCCTGAAGAGCGTTCTTGACCGTTGCCATCCTGATTGACTCCTCCTAACTCACCCTGATGAGCAAAGAGGTGGAGAGTTGAGTGGAGCTGAAGTGGGCCGTGCAAATGTCTTCGGGCCATGTAGTATTCTCTAACAGTCTCCACCCTTAATTATGCATAACTCTAAGCTTTTATACAATTTAAATGGGTTATTTCAACATTCGCCGCATGCTCAGTTGTTATGAAAAGGGAAATCAGCCATAGAGACCAAAAGGTTGTGTGTGTGTGCATGTGTGTGTGTTTTTTTAACCAGTTTTTAGCACTTTCTAAAAACTGGTTAAAATAGTTACCAGTTTTTACCATTGGCTTTCTTTTGGTTGTGACAGAAAATGTCTTTTTTCTGTACCTTAAAGCTGCACAGTGGCCACTCAGGGACAGGTTTGTAAAATGAAAGTAGAACATTGATGTACTGTCACCATGTAAAGTGGAAACATGTTTTAGAACAGTTTTCTATTCACACTTCTAGCAGACGTAAAGCAACAATACCATTCACTTTGTTTGTTGTCTTGTCCACCAACTCAAAGACAAATTTAGGCTCTTCAGCTGCTAAATGCACCACTATGTTCTCCAACTATGTGTGGTTTTGGGTAGTAAAGTTTTAGCTCTTTTTCGGTTTTAAGGCTTCAGAGGGCTGAAGGGGTAAAATTCTCTGATTAGGTCAGTGCCAGTAGTTGTTTTTTCATTGTCAGTATGAAAACACTGAAATGTGGACCTTGAATAAATTTGCACAGTAGAGGTAGTAAAAAGAAATATGTAACTAGAGAATAATTATTAAATCTGGTTGTTGATATCAATGATTGACTGTCCTCCCGTTAAGCAACATCTGATTCAGTGTGTAAAAAAAAAAAAAAGGCCAACCCACTGTTGATGTTTTCTTACCGTTGCAGATGTCCTGCATGAGTCATGGCTGTGCTGTTGATGCCAGTTTTTCATTATGTGAAGTCTTTTCTTGTCACTATAAATGGCTGTTAAATAAGACATGTTTGTCCACTTGTCAGCGTCTCATTCTACACTTTAATTTCATATTTAAAATATTGAGTAGATGCTTTGAAACTACACCAGAAGACATTGTGTTAAGGAAGCCGGTCAGCATTCATAAGAAAATATAATCAAGGGAAGTCATGGTATTTTGCAGTGTTACAATAAAAAAGTGCTTTTAGATGTGCGTTTCAAAGGACTGTGGTTGAAGTTGACCTGGTGTAGGTTGTGAAAAAGGACATGCTGGGGCAGAAGAAAAGTACTTTCAACCATTTTTCACCTTTTGTATGATACAAGGCTGGAACTAGCTGTGGTTTGGTTGTGATAGATGGTGGTTTGCTGTGATTGGAGCTATTCTGGACTCTTCCAGGAACAGAGCAAAAAAAAAAAAAAGCTCAAAGAGTACACTTGAATGAAAGTAGAGCATACACACAAACAGCCAGATGGTTTGGAAATGATAGGTTTTGAGGGAGTGTGTGTGTGTTTTATTTATACACATGCTTTTATTCTTTGGCTGTGAATATGAGTTCATGTGGCAATTAAAACATTTGCATGGTGAAGGGTCTTGCAGTTTTTGTACATGTAATTTGTTAGATATTTTCACTCGGAGGAAGCTCTCATTCTCCGTGTCGGAACAGTTTGCCATTTGTTCGCATTTCCTGCTACTCTTTGTTGAAGTGAAATCCCTTACTAAGCTCAAACCCAAAGACGCAGCTCCCTCGCTTTGCTGTATTTTTTTTTTTCTTCCGTTATAATTGGAGATGCTCCTTTTATGCCACCTCAGACGGACGAGCGAGGGAAGAGCTACAGCGTTGGGTGGTGTGATGAGGATATCGTTGGTTCTCCACTCGTGATCAGCAAACCCCTGACTGAGCCAAACCGGCACAGAGCTCCCTTGATTGGAGCTATCAGACGGAGGAGAATGGCGATTTCTGCACCTCCTGCCTCCCGTATGTGTGAATGAAAATCTTGTGCCATTCGTCCCACGTAAGAGGAGGCCTCATGTCTCCCCTCTTTTCTTTCTCGGTGCACATACGTGGACTGATACACAAAGGCTGGTGTTATCTGAAGGAGGGGAAGGCGAGAAATGAACTATGAACGATTAGAAAATGAAAGAAGATTGCTTTTGATTAGCGCTCATTAATTAACTCAGTCAGCTGCCTGCCTGCTCCCCAGCCAGCCCGTCGACAAAGCTCGGGCCGACTGCGTGATTAGCTCGACTTTGTGCGTGCAAAGTGTGTGTCTGAGGGAGGTGTGTTAGTGGAGCAAGATGTTTTTGATCTTGTAGTTTTATTAATGAAAAACAGATGAACCTTGCACCTCAATTCGCTTTTGCGTCCGTCTTTTGTGCCGGCGTCCGGGTGCTTGCTTAAATCATCTTTTTCTTCATGCGTATTCATGTGTTTCATTCATGTGCACGTGGAGAGTGGTCGGCCTTCGCAACATGCATGATTAGTGGCTCGCTGCCAAGTTAAATTGAATAGGAATGAATGATTGATAAGGGAGGAAAAAGGAGGAAGATGAGCGGGTATGAAACGAGGAAGATTTCAAAGGTAATGTAGTTAAAGGAGAGAAAAAGATGAATGAATAAATGAGAAGAAAGTTTGGAAGGAAAGGACACAACAAAGACCAGAAGAAGAAAAAAAAAAGAAGAAACCAAATCAATACTTCATAGAGGAGAAGCCTCAACAAAAGCAAGGACATGTTTTTTAAGTGAAAAGAGATGAAAGAAAGTTACAGGCGCAAAAACAGAAAGAACAAAGGATGGGAAGCAGGAGGCTGGGAGGGATGGAGCGATTTCATAAGAAGATAAGATATGGAAGACGAGATTCAGAAGAGCCCCAATTTCACAGTGGTGTGAGTGCCGCGGGTTTGTGCTGTTACGGCATTACAAGGAGCGCTCCACTTGATTGCGCGTTAGTCCTATTGTGGTGGGAGCCCTGCGCATGTTTTATTTAGCAGCTCCGCTCCGGCTCAGGCTGCAGCAGGACGGACGTTTGTTTGTTCTCCAGCCCGCTGCGTGCTCGGGGGGTCGCGGATGCACAGCCACGTCTCCTTACTGCTAATGGACGGAGCAGCATTAGTCAAGTGTGTCAGCCCCTGCCCCGCTTTTTCTCGACAGCTGGCACAGATGTTATTATCGCTCGTCAAAGCTCCCACTTTAGAAAGGGCATTTCAGGTTTTTCCTTCATTTCGCAGAAGGGTTAGGTCACTCTTTGTGTGAAAATTCCGTATTTCTTACTGGGTGCATATGAACCTGTCGCCATATGTAATTCTTCAAAGGCCAAGCTGAATTAAACTGTCTCCTTTCGTCTCTTTTCTACCTCATCCCTCCAGCTGGTAGCAACAGCAAATCACAGGAGGCATGAAATGTCTCCGCTTTGGCCATGTTTCACCCTGTTCCATTCCCATTCTGCGCTGAATCTCTCTCTGACCTTGTTGACCTGCAGACAGTAGGCAGTTTCCAGCAGCTTGCCCTCGAAGCCCCAAGACGGATAAATGAGAAGGACTTTGCCTCAGACAGCAGTCACCTTAAGCTGTGACGTCCATCTGGTCCGTGGCTCAGAATTAGAATTGCTTGAATGTGGCATTGACAGCAGCACCAAAATACCAATTAGGTGGCACAAATAAAGTAGTGAAAGTTCTTGGCTAGTTCATGACAGCCTTTTTTTTTTGGATGTGGTTGAAATGGTGGGATCCAAAGGTGTGCATGTTGTGTACTTGTGGTAAATGTTTGGGGAACTCAATGATGACATCTAACACAAATCAATGGTATACTCTACCTGCTCTCATTGGTTGTCGCCTCCGTCTCTTCAAAATTGAGATTAGTTTAACTTGATACTCGCCCACTTCATGTCACCAACACTTGTTTCTCCTGCCATCGCTACATGTTGGCAAATGTCATCGACCTTCAATGGTCTCTGGCTGCTTGTGTGTCCAAGGCTTAACGCACAGACTGATTAAAGCACTAAAGGTTGTTTTTTTTTTGGACCCTATAGTATTTCACAGCTACTTACCAGTTTGAAACATACCTAAGAAACTCAAGCAAGTCCAGTTGCTATGATTAAACTACGAGAATAACCATGACCTGGATGACTGAGAATCTTCACAGACAGTTTGAAACATGTTCTTATATTTGTATTTTACCAACTCCAAAGATCTTTTCACGCCAGCAGTGCAGCTAAAGGAAGAAGCCTAAAGTTATCTTACACTGTAGGAATATGTTTAGCCAAAACTTTAATTTAATTGGAATACATCATTGTAAGTATAGTCAGATCTACTTGTGACTTAATGATAAAGACAGTGATACTGATAAGACTATCTGCATTTTTGAATACTTATATTGGTTTCGAATAAATGCGTAGTTTTAGGCCTCAAGTTCAAGGTTCAAGGAGTCTTTATTATCCCTGTGGGGAAATTTGCTATGCAGCCAGCAGTAAAACAATCAATCTGTGCAACAGTCGCACAGAAACAACAGTAAATAGCAGAGACAATGAGAAATAAATAAAGCAGAAAGTAGATCCACTTGTTCAGCGGAGCAATGGCAGCAAGGACAAAAAAATAGTTGCATCTGTTTGTCCTGCCTGTCCATGTTTGCACCTGTATGGGTCTAACACTGTCCCTTTTGTGTAAACACACTCATAACCTGATTCAGAAAACCTGGGATGACTTGAAGAGTTAATATCTACCATCGTGTGACTGCTTAGTGAGAAAGGCGTTGTTTGGTTTAGTTAAGCCCGATTATGAAAACATATCCTGGCTATGTTAAACTTTCCTCGTAGTTCATGTTTGTTGTTATCGTTTTTCTTTGTCTGCATATTCCTGCATTTCTATACAGTCGAACAGGGGACTAAAAATATTTAAAAAAAGGCAAGGATGTGTACTGCATCACTTGCCTGCACAAACGTGTGCACACGATTCATATAAATTGTGCACCCACTTGTAAAAACATTTCTTTATTGAGCTACTGTTACCTTAAAGATCTCATCTACCATTAAGCTGTCCTATGCAGGTCAGTACAGTAACAAAGGGAGACTCATACATACTGCATGCGACATAGTAATTCAGAAATTCTGCACTTGAACTAAAAAAAAAAAACTTCTGCAACATGGTTAAAATGAAATGGTTTATTTAAAAAGCACATTAATTAATAAAAATGTTTGTCTGATAAATAAGTGTACATGACACACTAGTTGTACATTGTGCTCATGAAAAAGCCTGCTGAGACTTTTTTATATATTTTTTTTAAAACTGTGGGCAGTATGAAATATACATGACTTGACGTACAGGCACATTATCCCGGTTATTCAACAAACTTCTGTGCTGTCAGTCCCCTGCGAACTTGTCAGCTGCCTGTTTGTTCCCAGTTAACATGGACTGGCTTTGTATCTGAAAGCAGTTTTACAATGTCACAAGTGAATTGAAAGCAGAAAACATGGTTTAACAGCCACTGGAGCAAAACCAAGACTTCGCTGTTCACTGTGCTGAACGTCGAGTCCAGTTTTAGGGGTGAAAATTTCTCCGCCGTCAGCCTCTCAGCGGACCGTCCCGCTAATGTGGCTCATTATCTCACACGCTGTGATCATGAGGGAGGCTTCAGGTGAACACTCGGGGGGATGTACGCATTTGGGAGCGGGCCAGCGCAGCATGCAAACAGCAGTAAACAGTTGTGTAATACGTCTCTTTCTGTAGAAGTTGCAGTGCAGCGTTCGCCGGCGTGTGTCTTCCTGTGCACACACACACACATAGCTGCTGGGTTTGTAGCTCCGTTATTTCAGACCAGCTGTCTTCCCAATTTCCCACAGTCAGGAACATCTGTGTGTGCCCCCTCCTCACCCCTCTCTCTCTGTGTCTCCCCCCTTCTCTCTCACCTCCACACCCTGTGTATTTCTCATTATTAACAGCCTATCAATGTGACAGGTAACAGAAATCCAAGTTAAGTAGGAAAAACACCTCAGAGCTCAGGCAAATTGGTAGCAGTCGTCAGCACTCCTCTGTGTGTGTGCCTTTGTGTGCTTGTTTGCCATCTTTATGCTGTTGCTTCCATTTTTTGTGGCTTGCTCTCTCACTAGGAAAGTGTGCATTTCAGTATTTTATATAGTATGTATATATTTTCACTCTGTGTGTGTGTGTGTGTGTGTGTACAGCAGTCTTGGAGGCCATTAGGCTGCTGACTGTCGTATACAGTACAGGGCTGTTGGTGGGCCACAGATAAGCTCGGGGATTGCTACGCTGCTGGCCCTTTGCAGGAGCCATGATAATGCGTTTCTGTCAGCCTCCTGAGGTGGGAGTGTCTGTGTGGGTGAGCGGGTTTGTGCATGTGTACGTTTATATAATGACGATATGATGAATTCTTATAAACTCCTTATAATAAAATTGATATAAAGGGAAGTTTTACCGAAGGAATTAATTGGCGATTCGTTGCTTTCATTTATCTCCCACCGTATAAACTAAATCTCTTTGGGTTTGAAAGGCTGATATTCTACCTCTTTTTTAACAAATTAATGTGAGTCCCACATGTCCCCAGAGTGTGCATTTCAAATTTCAGCTCAAAATATATTTTACCATTCCTATCATACCTCCGGTTTCAGTTCTGTTTCCAACTGAGCTGGTGCTGCCCACACCCTTTTCAAGAAGAGGGCTGCAGGGACAACTCTCTTTGTGTCCATTCTGTTCAGTGAGTGGCAGAATAGAGGCCTGTTTTTTTTTTTTTTTTTTAATACACTGAAACAGCCTGCAAACCTGAACAACTTGTTCAGAGATGCACTTTCTGATCCACGGCGAACAGACAGAAACTAGTAGGTGATCTGTTCTCACATTATGGCTCTCATAACCCATAATCAAATGAGGATGATGAATTAAAAACTGGGTTTTGCTAAATACGCCCCCTTTAAATGAAAAATAAGCGACTTAAGCATGGAAAGTGATTTGAATGCCTTGGACATAGTGGAATTTTAAACTGTACATACTATACATACACCACACATTTATAATGTTCAGAAGACATAGATGTTTAATCAAAAGCTACAACTTGAATTGTTACAAGGCAGCAGGAGGTTAAACATTGAGTTGGTAAAAAGTAATTTAAAATATCACTGTTTGCTTTTAACTAAGCAGGTTCTTTACTGTGATTCCTATTTTATATACAAGCTTTACTTTGAAGATGTACCCAGCACAGGGTTTCTTCTTATAAGTCATCTTTCCACTGCAGGAACTCCGGGCAGGTGTGTTCTACTAATTTGCACTTTCAGCCCTTTTGTTTCCATTGCAGTGTTGGATCTGCCAGCTTCGACTGCGACAATGACTCAAAGTATACCACAGAAACAACAAATATTAGTGATTAGGTGAGACTCTAGTACTATGAGGACATAGAATGGTGGCGGCTTTGTTATGTTCGCCTGAATGGTGAATTTAGTATCAAAGATGGCGACGTTCGAGAAGACTACTCGACATCAAGAGGGCAGAAAAAATGTTGCTTGTTGTTCTCAGCGTTGAACCCATGCACAGTAGTTTTTTCAAGATTGTTCAGATGTATCTACCCTGGAGTAGGTACTTTTTCCTTCTATAAAAATGGCCCTGAAAGAGATTCTTGTGGTCTGAAGATGCACAAAGGTTCAGGCTGACCTTAGAATTCCCTGCAAGCTGCTCCAGTGGAAAACTGCTGCTTATAACTAATTTCTATTTCTTGCTACTAGTTTGTGTGAAGTTTCTTTTTGGTTATCGGTTTGTGCACTTTAAAAGACAAAAAGGGAATTGCCAAAGTCAGAGATTCTCTTTATATAAATATGTTTAAAGAGCAGGTTCTGACTTGATTCATCCTGAAGTGTAAATGTGGCGGCCTGAACACGGGCTTATTGACCGTCCAGCAGAGGAAGAAAAGTGTACTACTTTCTTATTTCCTTTACTTTACCAACCCTCATGCAAAGCCACCTCATAATTCCTTGCTTCAGCAGTATTTTGTGGTTGAGTTTTTTTGTTTGGAGATATGTATGTCTTTTTGAAACATTATAGGAGACAACACAGGTCCTCAACTGGGCTTGAACCTGAGATGTTGCTGTCCAACCTTGGCATCCTAACTCCTAAACCACACTCACATCTAGAGAACATCAAAGTTGATGCGCATTTTATGTATTTGAGAACTGAGAATACGCTTCAGAGTTTTACTTGAAATAAATTTCACCTTCATGCTGAGTTCTGCTGAGTTTATGGAAAAGTGGTTTGATCCAGCTCAACAAGTGTTTGAGGAAAGCATTAAACGGCCACTGATGCTGGAGTCGAACATTCCCAAATGATAACTAAAATGCAAGAACTGACATATCATTGTAAAAAAAAAAAAAGAACAGACAAAATGTTTCACCTGGAAGATCAAAGGTAAATAAATAAATGGGCACAATCAGAGCATTTTAACACGAGTGAGTGTGTGTCTCTGTGCAGTCCACAGGGCTGACTTTACTCATCGCTGCTCTTATTTGTGAACCTCTTACCTGCCTGTGATTTTGGGCAGCTTGTCTCCCTAAGGCCTCCTCTGTTTGGAACTACAACAAGCTGGCCTCCTTCATCAATACCTGCCTCGCTCTGTCTAGACGTTCAGACACTTGCTGGGGGTTCACTCTATCTAATCACAGTCTGGCTGTATATTTTCCAAAACCTCCCCCTGAGGAGCCATCACCGCGAGTTTATCTGAGCTCTGCGGAGCCTTTGGACATGCTGAATTTCTTTCTCTGTACTTGATTTTCACCCTCTCTTGTTGTCTCAGCTCACCTCTTACTCCCCGCCTCTCCCTCCTCCTAGCCTCAGTGTGTTTGTCTAGGTGTTAGCAGTGTGTGGCGGCGGTGGAATAACAGCGTTAATTTGCTTTTGCCGAGGTGAAAAAACAATCCATCTTACACCCACCTTGTGAAAAGAAAGAAAGGAAAAAAAAAAGATACACAGCTCCGACTTTTTGCTAAGTTCTGCTGTTGTTCGCTGAGGGACCTGGATTTGTCAATGTTTATAGGCTCAGAAGCGCTGCTCCGGGCTCCGCCGTGATGACTTTAGCCAGTTAGCAGGCTATAGTAGTTCAAAGAAACAATAAACTCCATCTGAACAGAAAGTCAAAGTACAACGGGAAATGTTAAGAGAAGGGAAGTTTATCATTTTGACAGAACAGTAAGAAGTTTTCTCAGAAAGAAAAATGTATCTATGCCATCTTATCATGCGCATAAAAGCAAGTGTGCACACACACAAACCTGCATGTCTGTGTGTCTTTCCCTGCAGGATTATATATATTTTTTATAATGCGCGTGACTCATATCTTCTAGTGTTTGACATTAATTAAATTAAATGGAGATTCATGGCCCTTGTATAGCTGCTAATGTGTATATTATATAGATCTGTGGCTCCCTCCTCATTGTTCTCTTGATGCTAAAATAAAAGCATCAAACAGCCACCGGTGTCCCAACTCACAGCGGAAGATGACACAATGTGCATAGTTGGCAGAAACCCAGCGTTTATAATAGATGGTGGGAAGAGTTTTTCCACGCTTTAGATATTTAACCGCTCCTCCTCTCTCTCTCCTTCTGCTTGCAGCTCTGTCGGTGTTGCGGTCAAGTGAAGAGCAGGCCCCTGTCCCACAGAACAAGTTCATGGGTGACATCGAGGAGCTGGCTGCCAGCTACGAACGCAAACTCATCGAGGTGAGTGTTGTCTCTGAGCAGTTTCTGAGTGGTTTTTTTTTTTGCTTTTGTCACATTTTTCCTCACTCTGGACTAATTTTTTACTGCAACACAAAGTCCTGTCCCTCTATGGAAACAACACAACCATGACTAGAAGTGGGGAGAGCTCAAAAATGTGCAGTTTGACAACATTATCATGCAATTATTTTGTTTTTCAAAGTTTTTTGCAACTTAGATTTGGCATGCGCAGTATTTTTCCAACAGGTGTAACCAATACTGGACAGAAAAATGTGTACTCCACATGCTGTAGATATTTAATTATTTGCATTTTCACCCCTTTGCAAACGTTTTCCACACTGATCTAGGAACACATTTCACCGTGCTGAATGTATCTCTCAACAACTTGCTGCTCTGTATACCATTTTCGAGCCATGCTGCATTCACTAGAAGTAATGTTTCATTTTCCTCTCAGCCTCACTAATTTGTTCCTGTGTTTTCCCTCCTATCATCTCAACACAGCCTGCAGTTCAATTGAAATGTCCTTGAATTTTGTTGCATAATTGTTGGTCGCTGCTGAGTCACGCTTTCTCAGCTGGAGTGAGGAGTGCGTTAAAGTTGGATCAAGCAGTTTTTTTTTTGACAGGATACATGTAGAATATAGTGGGTTTAATATAATATCACAATTTTAAGCTTAGATTTGGTCAATTTTCCCAACAGAATACATGATTAGTACAAGGAGTGCTTGAAAGTTAAAAATCCAACCTTTATTTCTGTTTTTATAGATTCTGGTTCTAATAAATGGTGTTGTGTTCTGAGTTTTAATATCGTCATGCTCATTTATACTTGTCGAGATGAAGTTGGGGGTAGCGGCTGAGCTTAACATTGTAGTTTTTACATTTTGTAAGTGCTGGTGGGTGTTTTTTTTTTTTTTTTTGAAGCAGACCAGCAATTTTATCTGGCTTTATTTAAACTAAACGCACAAGGCTGGTATCAGTCTTCCCATCTAGCTCTCAACCAGAAAGCAAATAAGTGAAATTTCCCGTGGTGGCGCAGAAAGAGCTCGGACTTGTCGG
Source organism: Stegastes partitus (assembly GCF_000690725.1). Taxonomy (NCBI): domain Eukaryota; kingdom Metazoa; phylum Chordata; class Actinopteri; family Pomacentridae; genus Stegastes; species Stegastes partitus. The sequence goes on along the minus strand of NW_007578968.1, from coordinate 196,278 downwards.
GACAAAGACACGTGGGCATCTTCGGATGTCAACAGTCGATCCTTTGGGTGCTGTGGGTTGTGGGCTTGTTCTGAAACATCCCCCAGATGCTCGATTGGATTAGGATCTGTGTGGTTTCTAGGCAGGGGCAACACCTTGAGCTTTTTGTCATGTTCCTCGAGCTGCTTCAGAGCAGTTTTTGCTGGAGGAGGCTGCTGTTGTTGGGGAGTGTGCATGTTCTGCAACAGTGTTTAGATTGGTGATGTGTGCCAAAGTAACGCTGTGCACGTAATAATGCAGTAGTAATGCAAGCCGAGTATTCCCAGCAGAATATTGCCTTGTAATGAGGTGATCAGTGTTGTTGGCTTCACCTGTCAGTAGTTTTAAAATTATGCCTGATCACTGCAATTAAGACCGTCTGTAGTCGCTTTAGTGTTCTTTCAGAATTTGGCCCACATAGTCCTCGCTGCTTCTTGCTTCAAAGAGGAAGTTTGTCCTTCAGTCTAAGATTTATCCTGTTTGTTTTACCGAGAAGGATAAACATGATCTTTCCATCTGCATTTCGCTCTTTGGATCATCTGCCGGTGCCAGAATCTCAGATAGCTTCTGTTTGCTCAAGGAGAACAGAACAATTCGCTGCATTTCAGTCCAAGTCCCAGCTCCTGCCACGCAGTCTAATTCGTCCACTTACTGTACATCTCATCAGAGCTAATGGGGTAATGATTTGCACCGAGAAATACCTGGGTCGTTAAAGTTAAAGAAAAGAATGATTCAAACAAGTTTCTAGGTTTTTTTTCTCACTGTTGAGATCTGCGCAGGGAAAAATTCTCCCCGAGCCACTCTATCTAAATAAAGCATAGAATTGAACTTTCTGCAGCTGCATTGATTTAAAATCCTTAGCAGTGCCAAGAGCTATTCCCTCAGCTGGGTCTTCACAAAAATATCAATTGCAGGGGAAGGAGAAGGTCTCTAATAATTGGACATCAGCCATCGTGCTGCCTGTTGTGTAAAGGATGATGGGAGTTGTCTTCAGCTTCCTGTTACATTGACCAATAAGGCAGCACTCCCAGGAAGTGTGTATTCTAATGGGAAGTGACGTGGTGTGTGTGTGTGTGGGTAGGGGGGTGTCAACATGAATAATTAATCTATGGTTTTATATTTCTTTAATAAGAAATAATTCAGTCTGTGTTTGTCCAAACTATGTTTTCACTTATTTATGCACATGCATGTATGGTGCATTTTTAATGGTGTTTACTTATTTATTTGTTCATTTGCTTGGCTGTCAGTCTCGATCAGGCTTCCGCAGCAAGGATGTGGGTGTGGGACACAATCGCACCGCCGGCTCTCTCCTGGTCCCAGGCCAGCCAGGCCTCGATGGCTTCATATAAATAATCCTGTGATGCAGAACACAGGTGTTTTCCTTGTGCCTGCAAGGCGATAAGTTGTCTTGTGGAAAGACTGTAAAATGCGAAAGTGGCTGCAGCGGCGAGGCTCATGCGTGCTCTTTGGTTAACGATATCAGCTAACCACAGAGGAAAGGGAACGAGAAAGATACGCCGCTAACAGGAGGTACAGGATGTTCTCATTATGGTTGACTACCAGTGCTGTGAGCAATTTGGTTTGATAGGAGTTGTTACAGTATTCAGAGGGATACAGTGCTGTAAATGTGAGAACGAGGTGGGAGAAGCAGACATGCAAACGTAAAGAAATGCAGTGTGGCTTTTTATATATTTAATATTGTGTAAATGTATGCACAGTATCATAAATCCACATATTATATACACCTGCTCAGGATTACCAGCAGGGTTAAGAAATTGTGTGATTTACATGAGCAGCTGTCGACACTCGCTATTCAACCGTCTCGCCTCAGTGACTGTGACAAAAATCTGACCCGCCAAGTTATTGATTTTAGAAAATGTCACATCGAGCCTTGTTGGATACATACAGACCTGCCGGAGACAAATAAATATTGGACGTGGCTCAGCCTTCATTAACCTGGGAAACACGCCTGTGTTTGTGACCTACTTGAGTTTTAATTTAATGATGCTAATGCATTGTATTGACTTTGACTTTGTTTGTGTTTGAGCAAACTCTCAAGGCGCTCCATGCTCTTTTCCTGCTGCGTCCTCGTATGTTTATGTGTCGTGTCCAGCTGTTCACAGGGCAGTAAAAGGCTATGTGCACTGGTTTAAAATAAAGTAACTTAAAGGTTGACCAAAAGCTGCCTCTCTAACTGGTGATGGCCAATACGTTTTGGTTTGGGTTGAGGGTCTTTAACCTGAAGAAACCCTGTAATGTCTTGTGAAAAGCTAAAGTGTAGCGCTTCAGGTTTATGCTTTGGAGGACATCATGCAGGTAAAGGCGGTGACTTAGGCCTTGTCCACACGTAGCAGGGTTTTTTGTAAAACTGAATATCCTCCCCCCTCCGTCTAGATAAAAACCTCCGTACACACCACCTCGTTTTTAGAAAAAAATTCATTCACACCTAACCGCATAAGTTAAGCACATTCATATTCTACGTGAAGATGTAATAACTCCAACGACAGGAACGACAACCAGGACATACGGAAATTGTCACGGCATTCCTCCTGGAGCAGGATTTCCATCTCGAAGTTCTCCCACCACCTGGCAGTGCATCCCGGTCTGACGCAAAACCAGCGTTGGTGTCTTTGACAGAGAACATGCCTCGGACATGGAATGGCAAGGTGTCGGAAAATAACCGTCCTTAATGCCGTCCTTTGTATATGTTCTTGTACGTGGAGCGGTATCTGGGCCCGGAGAAGAGACAACGCCAACACAGTTTTGAGGGCATCCACGCTGTTTCCAAATGTAAACACAGGTCACATATGTAATGTAAAGAACATATTTTGTCGCAGGCAGTGATGCTTCGAAACCTAAAACCCCGTTATTGATGTACAGACGCATAAACGGAGGACTCGCAAATCTTTACTTTGGTCAGAGGTTTTTGAAAGAATCATTTTTAGTGGCGTAAATCTGTGTTTTCGTGAGGATGACAGGCCAAATCATAGAAAAATATCTTCGTTTTGTGAGATACCCTGCTACGTGTGGACGAGGCCTTAGTGACACACTATATAACCCATTACCTTAGAACTGCTGGTTGCAGCATTCAAGGCATCAAATGTGACACTTTGGTTGCTGATGATGCGTATACGTAGAAGTATGTAGTTTACTGATTTTAATAAACATCCATTCGTTTTGGATTTTCTTAATGCTAACCACCATTGCACACTTTCAACCCCCAGATGCTGCTGATGTACATTGACTAGATGCTTTTAGGGCTGCTTTAGTTGATGTTTTGACTTGTTAGGGGGCAACAGAAGAGGCTAAAATCACAACCCATTAAAGCTTATATGTAAGTTATTATGGAGCTTTTTCTAATTTACACAGACACGGAGAGACATTAACATTCAGCTGGTGTTCTGTTTTCGAATTGAAGTTTTGGTTTCTTCTAAATCCTGAGGGGAAGTGAGTGGATTTCCAGCAGCTCCTCACCACCTAGTTGGTGTCTTTGTTTGCTGTTTGGTGCTGTGCAGGTGGTGGAAAGTGGGTTCATCAGTGCTTCTCTGAAACTAGAGATAAAGGTGGGTAGAGACTGTGGATCACGAAAATAAAACAATGAGCTGAAAGAAACCCTCTGAGCTGAATAGAACTGAAAAATGGGTTCATAATTTCCCATGTTGTGTACTGTAAGTGGCCTTTTCATATTACACATCGTGTCATTTGACCCACAGTGAACAAACAGATATTGATCAGTGCAGCTGTAATGGTGGTTCTTTTCTGCTGCATTTCAATTTGAAAATATTTGAACCCAACACCCCTTAAAGGTAACCGATTATGCTCATTTTCAGCTCTGTATTTTTTTTTTCTGGGACTCCATTAGAGTAGCTTTGCATGACTCACATCAGCACATCATAGTGCCGCCTGCTGTGTGAGTAATAATAGGAGTAGTGTTCAGTTTCCTGTTGGATTGACCAATGAGGCAGCACTCCCAGTACGTGTGTCTTCTAATGGGAAGTGCATGCATTGCACATACAAGTGTGTGTGTATGCATACAAATGTATTTATATTTCCCTGTGGGTTTGATGCTGTAAGTGGACCTTTTCATATTTCACATGATGTCATTATTAACAACCAGATATTGATTAGTGCAGATTTAAGCTGTCTTTAGTTCATTTGTGCTGCATTTCCATTTAAAAATAGTTGAACCCCGTGCCAGTTAAAGGTGACATATTTGCTCATTTCCAGTTCTACGATTCTGTTCTGGGACTCCTCTAGAATAGGTCTGCATAATTCACATTTATCTTATGGCCTTTATGCAGCCCATTTTTCTGCATTAAGCTGTTTTAGCTACTGTCTCTTTAAGATTCCCGCCCAACAAGCCTGCTTTTTTCTAATTGGCCAACTTCTGGAAGCCTGCAGAAGGGAAGCACCCAGCACTTGTGAGCTGAGCTGCCTGTACTTCGTGAGCATGCTGAGCAGTGTCGATTCCATGTACAAAAACGATGATGAAAAATATTAATTTACCTATTTTTCACCACTAAAACTAAATTAAAACTAAATTGAAACATAATATTTAACAATGAGAACTATGACACAATGTTTTACTCTTTTCATCAAACAATAAAAACTGTATATTTATGTTCAAGACGGAGGAATAGACAAACATTTTTCAGTTTCTACTCCCTAAAATGTATGGTGTTCTGTAGATTTATTAGTTTGTTGTATTGCCGTTAATTAGGTTCCTTGTATTCAGTATTGTTACACGTCGGGCAGTGGAGTCATCTGGCAGTTCTTCAAAGTAAATAGACTGCAAATTGTAATTAAACGCAGCAACAAAGCAGCTGAGTGAAACTACAAACACGCAGGCAGCATCAAACTTTTAGAAAAAGGTTAAGGTCACGTTGATCTAATAGCAGTAATGTAACACAGCTGATGCAGATGTAACATTCAGTGTTCATGTTGTTGTCAGAAGGAATTAGTCACTTCCAGGATTGATGATACAGTTCATCTAATTCATCCTCTAGAAATGTTCAACAGAATTCATGTTGGACAACTGCATTCCTTCCCAACCATTTGGCATCTCTTCTCAAACTGAACCCAGACAGTAAACACGACTTTTAGTGAGTGAATCATCCAGTGAATGAGCTGCTGCTCTTCACTGGAGAGGCCACGCGGTTTCAGTAATGCTAATGCTAACGCCAGAGAGCGGTTCAGATGTTGGAAATAATGACTGGATTTACTGCGGAGAGTCCGTCTCATCCGTTGAATCGCTGCAGAACAGAAGGAAACGGACACCGAGGCTTTTCAACTAACCTCGCCATAGACCAGAATAACACCTGTAGCCATGGTAACCGTACACAAAGATGGCAGCAGCTGTGGCCTCAAAGTGCTTAGATGATACAGAAATGCAGAACACAAAAATGAGAATACAATCTCACTGACGAAAACTAGAATGAGTTTTTGTTTTTGTTGATTAAAAAAGAAAACATCAAATGACTAAAATTTGCTAAAACTAAAACATATTTTTGTCAGAAGACTGAAACTCAAAAATCTAAATCAGGTGCCACACTTATCACTAGTGATGTGCCTGTAACAGATAAAGAAGAAAGTAGAAAAAAAAACTACATAAAACCTACATACATTTACCTCACTATTTGAATAATATGTTTAATATGAACATCTGACATTTAAACACCACATGTATGACAGAAAGCACAATATGTCTCATCAATATCTGTCTGAGTAGCTGTCCAGTTGTAAATCTCTGAAGTATTTTAGGCAATCCCTTTACTTACAGACACAGGAACTCGGCAGGGCTGACTTTGTGGTAGTTATAATGATCTCCCAGTGATGGTGTTTTGGTGTCCTGCAGGTCTCACCTTTCTGCCCGTGACACATACAGTACTGTGCAAAAGTTTCAGACTCTGAAAGTGACGTGAGGATGCTTTCAAAAATAGGTCTGCTTGTTCTTGTTGTCGCTGCCTGTATGTTTGCGATCACTATCATACTGCAGAGTTATTTTGGAATTGATTAGACGCTTCCCTGATCCTATTGTGTGATGGATGAGATTTAAAACATCTTGAGCTTTAAACCTTCGCACAGCTCCGTCAAGTGATTTGGAAAATGATTGTAGGTGTGTCGGCGCCGTGACTGACAGTAACTACTTGATCCATGTGATTTGCCGCATACGTTTGTCTTCTAATCTTTAATTGTACTCACCCCTCCAACCTGTATTTAAACTACCTCACTAAGATTATGGACTGCAGTGAGTTAGGCAGGAAGAATTTATTTTTACCCTTGATGATTCCACGATGTTCTCTCTCTCCTCACTGTTTTTTTTTTTCTTTTTTCTTTTGCTGTGCCAGTGAGAAGGCAATAGTAGGTGTGTTGCATGCATTCTCCAGATGCGTTAATTCCTCTCAGGATGAGCGACATTTCTCACATGAATCTGCGTGAATGTCTAAGTGGGTTTTAAAAGCTATCAGTGTGGGAGGGCACTTTAACATACCATAACATATCGATGTCTGTCTGAAATGAACAACAGTGACATGATGGAGGAAAAAAAAACAAGTGTGAAAGTGAGACAGATGCCGAGAGATAAAAAAAAAAAAAATAAGGAGAGAAGAAAGTGCAACAACTCGAGGGGATAAAGACACAAGCATTTCAATTTTCATCTTTATTGTGTGGTAGTTTTCATTGTCAGTGAGTAATAAAAACAAATTGCATAATGCAGCAAACATGTCCGCCGAGGTTTCTGGGAAACAGCCAAACTGCATGACATTGATTTGCGAGTCTCGAGTGATAAGAAAAAGGTGGGCAGGTAGTGATGTAACACATCCTCTTATCAGTGCACGCAGGCTACACAACCACCTCTGTGCACCTATCAGCCTGCTGATCACTCACACTCACCAGCATGTGACCGCTCTTATTTTAATTACATTTTATTTTGTGTATTTTTTTATCAATTGTGAAACTGAAGTGATAGCTGTATGGACTTCTGGAGCATGTTGTTTAGGATCATTGAGCACGGGATGATTTTCTATAGTAAATAAATAAAAGGACAGAAGTAAAGGTGGTTTTGCAGTTAAGGTTTTAGATAAAACAGAGAAATATGATGATCAAGCTCACCTGCGATCTTGTAAAAGAGATGTTCAAGTGCTTCTTTCAATTGACATCTTTGTGTTACAGAAAACCAAATTTGAATCTTCTAAAGAACTTAATACAAATTGCTTGATTGTAATTTAATTGACCAAACAAATGAAATCGAAAGTAGGCAACAAGATGCTGCTGCATATCTGCTTAAAAATATAAATATACTGCATATACAAACACCAGTTATCATGCTTCATATTTATATTGTGTGACATCCAAAATACTGGCAACCATGTAAACTCTGGTGCTTATTTTTCCTTACTCTCCACCTCAACTAAATAACATATTTTTAATGTCCAAAATCAGTAATAAATATGTTTTGAATTTATCACACCACAGAAAACTGTTAGGAATCAAACAGCTTCATTTGACTGATTTAGAAAAAAAAATCACCAAGTATAAAAAATTTGGATTCCAAATCTTGTAAAATTTAGCAGTGTTTGCTGAAGAAATATCTGTCCAAGGTGCTGATCGACAGCTTTTACACCAGCAATTAGGCAAACAGACCTGAATTTCCTTTTTAACGAATTTGTGATTTCATTGTTAGATATAAAATCACAAATGTGCGCTGTAGATATGTATGCTTTTGAGTTTCCATCACTTTGCAGCTGCGTATGTAGTCATATATGAAGCTAAGCACATAAGGCGGCTTACACTCACTGGTGGGCATACACCGCCGACGATGGTACCAGATGTCTGCAGGACGGGAGGATGAAGGCCAGGCAGGAAGGACACCAGTAGCAGACTGTCTGTGACTCCCACTTGTCTCCAATTAATATCTGTAAAACTACAAAGTGTAAAATGGTCTCAGCAGAGGCGGGTGTTGTGTTGATCCTCAGCTCTTCATCAGTCTTCACAAGGGTGATCTATATCTTCTTCATCTTATCATTCTTTGAAATTTAAAGACCCCCTCTGGGGAAAATCTGTTCTTTTTTTTTGTTTACCTTGTTCACATGTTCATATGAGACTGTTTTCTATGCTGGAAGACACACCATGAGCAAAATCAGCAGTCACTATGAGTATTTCCATTTTAAAACAGCGATGTATTAAGGAAAACATGGATTCATACTTGTGGGCTTTTATACAAACCTAAGGAACCAATCCTGTCAGCTTGAAGGGTGGGGCTTTCTGTATAATTATTATTCTTTGTTTTGCCGTAGGAGATGTAATATCTTGCAGTGGGGTCAGAACCACTGATGCTACTGCACTCTAGTTTTTATAACATTACAGTGTTAGGGGGAGGGTTTGTGCAGAGTATGGCTACGTTCAGACTGCAGGATCTATTCGGATTTTTTTGTGAAATCCGATTTTTTTGCAAGTTCATTCACATTTCCAATTAAATGCAACTTATATGTGATCTCCTGTGTGAACATCATTCGAGCCAAAAGTGTCCCGCATGTGCAGAAGCGGACACAACGACGTCACACACAGTGAGCGTGCTCAGTGTGTGTGGAAGTCAACATGGATGGTAACAGTGGAGTGTATCTTGTGATTTTAAAGTTGTTGTCCAACCAGAGCCAGCACATTTACAACAAAACCTTTTCAGGAGAAGATAAAAAAGACAGAGAGCCAGGTTTTTTGGCCATGAGGTTTTGTGGGGCAGTGACAGCAACGTCTGTACAGAGACCTTTGTCGTGTATCAATGATGTGTAGCTTGAATAAATGCGACCTGGCTGTTTGGACAGAAGTCGCATGGCAAAAGATCAGATACCTATCGGATTTAGGACCACGTATCCAAGTGGCCTGGGTCGCATTTGAAAAAATCTGAGTTTTTCAGACTGTCATGAAAAGATCAGATACAGGTCACATAGGAGCAAAAATCAGATCTGGGTCACTTTAGTCTGCTGTCTGAACGTAGCCCATGGCTCCATTGTGTCAGGGAGGCCAAAAAAATCCTGAACGTAAAAATTATGAAAATGGTTGTTTAACTCTACAAAGTCTTTTTCTCTGTTTTTTTCTTATGTATCGCCACATGCAAATCTTTGATCTCTATTCTTAAAGGCACTGAAATCTCCTCAGTCTGGGATGTACTCTGGGTTATGAAGTCCCACGTGATGACATGATTTTCTCAAAGAATGCTTTGTGTTAGCTCTTCTTCTTTCTTCTGCGCTCCATGATTTTACTGATTTGTGGTGTGGTGGTACTTATCTGGACAAAGGAGAGTTCACACACTGCTGTCCACCAGTCATTTAACATTGATATCAGAGCTGGTGGGCTGTAAATCTAGTCTAATCAAAGTGCTTTCAAACAGCACTGATGGAGCACATTACTTTCTAGTTTCTGAGTGCTAAACTCTAAATAAAAGATGTAGAGGTCCTTTTTGTTTTCTTTTACTTTGATTTTGCTAATTTAGGTATAAAATTGAATGGCATTTAGAAATACTTTACTTGTCGAGTCCTCAAAGACTTTAAAAAATGCATGAAGTCATTTGCATGACTTTTATCAATCCACGTTTAAGAGATAGCATCACTGTGTAAACGAATTCTGTTTCATAAATGTGCATTGGACTTGTTAACAAAATTGTGTTTTGATTCTTGCATTTGTTAACTATAATACATTCTGGGAACGCAGAAAGCAGTTGTTTTAAAATATTCTTATGAAACCTGCCCAGAGGCGGTATGTTGCTGCAGAAAAGTATACTCCTAGTACAGACACCTGCAAATGTAGATCATTAGAAAGTGCTTTGAAAATTATGTAATTTAGATTTAGGCGGCCGATCCTTGCACCCCAAATTGGGGCCTCATTACATCATACAGTAGTGCTGTAAACTAACGTGTCTGTAGCTCAAAGGCTCGATCATCCTAACCCAGATTCTTCAGCAGACTCACATCCGATAAACAAACAGACTTTAACTGCAGTCGGAGTCTTGTGACTGTGCAGTTGTAGCAAATATATTTTTTTGTTGTTGTTTTCTTTTTTCCCATGATGTATTTTTTATATCTGCTGTGTTGTATTGATAAGTAGAAGGAGAGGGCTGTTAGAAAAGGATAGAAAAGACATATAGGTCGAAACTTCCAGTGGGATCGGGGATTCTCTCTTTGATCCGCAAGCTCATTAATTAACCATAAACAACATCAAGAACAAGAGCAACAATTACGAGCTACTGACTCAGAAGAGACACAGTAATAACCAGAAGAATATGAGCTGATGTGCTTGTATAATGCCTGTTGTCTTTGCTGTGTAATGCACGAGAATGTGACCCTTGAAAAACCGAAACACTGCATAATGCATACTGTGCTTTCCCGAATAAAGCAGGTGCAACTGCTTTGAAGTGCTCACCCATGCCCTGAGTACAAAGGCCTTCCAAGGCAATAAGTGTGCTTTTAGTTGAGATATTATTGTTTTGTAAGACTGTGCGTGAGGACGTCTATGTCCAGATAAAGATGGAAAGCTTTCTCTCGTCTTTCATCGCAAATGCACTGATAAAATTATGGCATTTTATTCATCTTTAGATTAATCATTCAACACCTACAGCACGGTAAAAAACATCACACCACTATTAAAAGTTAATGTTGCTGCTATGGAGCTCGAATATGTGCATGTATGTTAAAGCCGCAGCGCTCGTCTACGCTGCCTTTAGGGCTCAGCGGGGAAGTGATTGCTGAAGTCTTCCGTGTTGCCACTGTAGCTCTGCAGCAGGAAAGTAAAGTTTGTTAAAAGCAAGCCCAACTTGATTAACAGACTTTTTTCCCCTTAACTTTATAATCTGTTTGGTAAGCACATCTCCCCTTTATCTTACTCTGCCTGTTATTTCATTCTCACTTGGCACATATACAATTTATATTAAAAAACGGTGGCAGATTTATCATTGGAATCCTCTAAGCAGCTTTTTCAAGCAAGACAAAGACAAAAGCCTTTTCTCATTTTCCAGCCCACAATTATCATATCTGGGTTTGGTTAGTATGCGAGACCTCACGACAAGGAAACCTGGTTTTTATTTAGGGAACGCTGCAACAGGGCAGTGGCCATTCACAGATACCTTGGACTAACTGAGACCTCTTTGGAAGCCAGAACCAGCTAGATACAAATTTCCGATACAGCCAGTGTGTCATGTCGTCCTGGGGCAATCCAACCTGTATTGTTGGGGTCTAGTCAACACTCTGACATGTCCACTGTGTCTGTGAAGAGGTTACTACGAGCAAATCTGGAGCTGCTGCTGTACTGGTGGCATCATGGTAAAGTTGACTATATCTGCACTGGAATCTATCAGCAACAACCAGCTCCCACCAACGTGTCTTTTGTCCGGGTGTCAGGAAACGACAGGAGGCACTCAGGGCCTCAACTGGGTTGGTAACCTCATTGCATGAATGGCAGCTGAATGGTGACAGGGAAGCAGCTGAAGTTTTCAGAACACAATTCAAGGGTGACGCTTAAAGCCTAATTTTGTCCTTGCATCTGACAGTACCAAACAGATGGTCCTGTTGTCACCTGGTAAGACTGGAAAGAGGAGGCCTACTAGCATAGCAGGGCCAGATATCTTGAACTCGTAGAAGAAAGTAGAAGGCATGGGTGGAAGGCCTCCTTTGAAGCCACTGTGGTGCCCTGCAGTGGTAGCATCTACACCAGGGCATCATGGTATCAGAAGTTTGCAGGAAAGAATAGCCATCAAGAACGTCACTGAAGCTGCAACAAAAGCTTTGAGGTGGATGAAAACTGGTGATCCATGGTGCAGCACACCACATGGACACAAGCTGAGGACTGTTTACAGCCAGCTGACACACCTAGGGGAGGGTGTTTGATCATCTAACACCCAAAACACCCAGTGACCCTGGTTTTATCCCGGATGATGTGTTCAAGTCGCACCATCTGGTGTTTAAAGAAAATTGCCTGAAATGATTATTGCTGGCAAATGCTGTCAACTGTAATCAGCAGGCTTATTAAAGCCATATTAACTCCATGAGCTAATGGACATGTAAGAGGTGTCTTAAATACGCACTTGAAAGCAATATACATGATGGCCTGCTCAAGCCTGAGCCCAGAGCTGCAGCTCACAGGAAAAATGTCACCAGTTCTTGTTGTCGTGTTGAAGTGTGGCAGTAGTTAGGCCTGTTGTTATGCCTATGGTAAGGAAAAATCCTTATTTCATTCTAAAATTACACCATTTGGTATCTTTGCCTACAAAACAGCTGGTTTGTACTGTGAAACTGAGTATTGCTTATCATTACGGCTATATCACAAAAGACAGGGGTTTTCAGGATGGGGACTGACTAATGTGTTTTGCAGACAAAATGTGATGTTAAGTTGGGTAACACTGGCTTGGAAATGTTTACATAAACCCCGATTAGGGCTGCAACTAATGATTATTTTCATTGTGGATTAATCTGTCTCATGTTAATATTAATTATTGTTTTCCAACATGATGTCCTTAAATGTCTTGTTTTGTCCATAGCCCAAAGATATTCAGCTTATTGTCATAGAGGAGAGAAGAAACCAAAAAACATTTACACTTAAGAGTCTGGAATCAGAAAATTCTCTTACTTTAATTTCTTTCTTTCTTTCTTTTTTAAAAAAAGTAACTCAAACCAGTTAATCCATTATTAGAATCGTTAGTGATTAGTTGTAATTTTCAGTAGTTGATAACTTGCCAAATAATTATTATAAATTATTATAAATATTATAGCCCCAGCAAGTTTAGAAGGGATCTTTCTAAAACATAAACAATTACACAGATGAATCTATCTAATAAATTCTTGGCCTTCGAAGTAATGCTTTGTTACTTCTGTACGCTGGATAGAAGGACATGCTACCAGTGTGACTTCTGTTAGTTTAGATGTATTAGATTTTTGATTACATCTTCTTTTTTTTAACGCTTTGGCTCTTGTGTTTTTGATTTCTTTCAAAGGGACACACAACTCTCTAAACATGTAAAAATGCATAGTAGCTCTCCTGCTGCAGCACTTTTTAAAAAATTCTCACAGAGATACATCTGCTGCTTGTCCATGACAGAACAAACATAGATCAGTCATACATCAGAGAGTCACTGAAGTGCAGATGTGCACAAATACGTGAAAACTAGTGATGCACGATATTAAAATTTCTGGCCGATACCGATATCTAATATCAAGATTTCTGATATCACCAATAACCGATATTACCGATGTCGATGTTCAGTTTTTGTTCACACAGAAAAACGAGTATAAGTAAGCACTGTGAGAACATGAAAACTATTCAAAAGAAGCCCATACCAGATCAGACCACATAGTCTTCTTTACTACATTACAAAAGTAAAACATATTTTAACATATTTGACCAGGACCATTTAAGCAAAAACATCTGTGAAATAGCAGCAATATCAAATGTAGAGACGAAGGTGCTAATGTTAGACAATAATCGGCTAAATTTGTTCATCAGACCGATACTAATATATCGGAAAAAACGCTAATATCAGCCAATACCAATGTGGTCGCCGATATATCGTGCATCCCTAGTGAAAACATTTACCATGTGCTGCAATAATCCATGACTACCAGCGGATCTTCTTCTTCTTAATCCGCTATCTTGGGGCGCCGCTATAGCTCACCTGGTTGAGCTGGTGTCCCACGTACAGGGGCTATAGTTCCCGACGCAGAGGTCATGAGTTCGAATCCCGCTCATGGCCCTTTTCCACAGGTCCTTCCCCCATTCTTCTCCCCCATTTTCCTGTCTCTCTCTCAAACTGCACTATCAAATAAAGGCAAAAATGCCAAAAAAAATTACTTAATAAAAAAAAAATAGATCCACTATCTTCTTCCTGGCAAAATATTGTCAATACATATTAAAGTTCTGGTTTTTGATAATGAAGCTGCCAACTTTCAAAAATCTAAACCTAACCTTAATCTGTCCAAATACTTCTGGCATGCGTAGAGTGTGAGAACATTCACTTAAAGAGGGCTTTGGTTCGTTGAATGTTCATCTGCATGTGATGAAAACACCCCAAAATTAAAGCTGACAGAGCGTACTTTTAACATTGTCATCACTGCAGCGTATCAAAGTAATACTACAGAACGAAAAACTGTGCGATCTGAGCGCTCGTGGAACTCACTGTGCGATGCGGCAGTGACAAAGACAGACGTCTATACCGCGCGCCAGATTTAGCCTTTTTCCATAAACTCCCATTTCTGTCTTTTCTCTTGGTCCATCTGCCGCTCTCATGCGCTCACACTTCTTAACTCATCCCTCTCTCTATGTTTTTTCCACCTCAGCTCAGAGTGGACAGCACAGCTTGTGATGTCTATATTGGTCCTCTTTCTTTTTTTCCCCGTCTCTCAGCCACGTCTCTTTCTGTTAAGGAGCAGCTGTGATGAAGTGAGTCAGAGGCACAGATAGAGACACAAGCCGGGTTTGGATTTACAAAGTAACCCAGTTGCTGGTCGTATTATGGCCGAGGTCCCGCCCAGGTTAAGATGTTTAAATGAACCTTTGATACGGTTTCACTGGGTCTCCCATCTGTCATGAATAATAATAAAAAAGAAAACATCAAAGAATTTTCCTTTCAAGTCACGCTGTCCTGCCCACTATGAAATCAGCCTAGTTGTAATGTGAACACTAAGAACTGGCTTTTATGTAACATCACAGTACCTGATAACATTTCCCCAAGATGTGAAAATGTAATTTTGAAGAAATGTGGATTGGAAGAGACACAAACGGCCAGGATTTCACTTGAGGAAGTATTGCATCAAATATTTTTCAAAGAAGTATTTACATCAGAGAGAATTAAATTAGACTTCTGAGCTATATCTGAGCAATAAATGAAACGCTTGGTGCAGTGGTTTGCATTGTCGCCTCACAGTACGAAGGTTGTGGGTTTGAATCTGGGGCCTTTCTGTGTGGAGTTTGCATGTTTTTTTTTGTGTGTGTGTGTGGGTTTCTCCTGGTTTTTATTCCTCCCACAGTTCAAAGATGTGCATGGTAGGTTATTTGGCGATTCTAAATTGGCCAGAGGTGGGAGTCTGAGCGTGCATTTTGTTTTTGTGTTAGTGCTGCAGTGGACTGTGCCACAGAGGCTCCACAAGCCCTGTAGGATAAAGTAGATAAAGCTACTAAATGAAAGGGTGGAAATGAAAAGCTTGAAATGAGTTATGGAAAATTAAAAATAATACTAAACAGAATAGGTGATGCCTGACTGTCAGAATTTTTCTGACCCTGTGTGGATGTGATGTTGTGCTAAAGTGCTTGTTACACAACAGTAACAGTGACATGATCTTTGCTCTGTTGCATGTCATCCCAGTTTTTCTCAGACATGCTTCCAGTTCCTCCACTTCCCATTTTTTCGAAAAAAATGTCAGAAAAATTATTGTTAGAACTGCTTTTGGTTTCCTAATGTTGCCACAAGGGAAGCAAACAGCTTCGACTTGAACTATATTAATGTGGACATTGTAAACATTGAATAAATGAAATAAATATGAAGTGTGCAAAATGTTAAATGTGCAAACGCACGCCGAAAGGATGCTTCTGTGACTTCTTCAGTAATCAAAGCATTCATGTCATGCTGCCACTCAATTGCCTCTACTTCATTTAAAACCCATTTGAAATCAAGTATGAAAAGGATGGAGATGTCTGAGTGCGCTTAATCACAGTGTACCCTGTTGGAGTCCTGACGCAGGAGCCTTGATGGAGGCTTCTGCGTCTATTGTCAGTCGCAGCTACTAAATTGGATTTATTCATTAAAACTCAAATGACAGCTTTTGATGTTAAAAAGTTAAAAAAAAAAAAAAAAAAAAAAATCCACCACAGCCTGTGCAGCATGTTCACTGAAACACAACCAGTGTGAGCATACCTGGATTGCTGTATTTATGTGCAATTGTGAAACTTACTGCGTTGGTTGTATGAAAATAGCAAATTTGTGCAGGTAAACATTGCCCAGTGTACCGTGGGTGACCTCCGAGCACTGATAACAGCTCTCCACATCCTCTCCTCTTGGCTTGATGAGTTTTCATATTCTCTCCCTCCTCTTGACCTCATTTTTCTCCACCCTATTCATCGTACATGCTCCATCTAATTAAGGTTATTAGGTTTCGGGTCAGCTATACGACTGCCTCCTTTGCTCTCCTTTCCTCTCTGCGTCTCTCTTTTTTCGAGGGGTTCAGCTCAGCCGGGGGTTTCTTAGACTTTTTATTCAGGCCAGCTCAGCTTGGCACAGCTCAGATCAGATCATACGCTGGAGGAGAGAAAGAGGCACAGAGAGGTTCTGTGACGATGGGAGAAGAGGAGGATAAGGCGTTATCCTCCTCCTAGAGATTGTGTGTGTCTGTGTGCTTATGACGAGCCTAGCAGAGTGTTTATGTGGTCAGCATCACTTGGCTGGCAGTTAGCTGTGATGACTCCGGCAGTGCCGACAGTTGATTCATACTAAACCGGCCCTGCAGGCCCGACAAAGTGATAGCAAACAAGTATTCGTATCAGAGCTTCTCTTCAGTCCCATTTTCAGTCATATTAGGATGTGAACCTGATCTTATGTGAGATATATTCCCTCTGATAATGCAGCAGATTACATAACATTCACTATTTTACATTTATGACCTCATCAGATGAGATTTTTTTTGTTAACATCTCCCTCCATGGCTGAGCATTTCCATCTTGACACTGTGTTGTACTGATGACAGTCTCCCAAACATAAATTCAGATTTCCTCAGTTTGATATGTTGCAAACCTGAGGAATCAATCCTGAATCTCCTTCAGAGTCGGTTTCCGGTTCGAGCATGTACAGCTATATTACTCCAATATTACAACTCACCATTCTGTTCTAGTTTTACAGTGTTGATCAGAGCTGTAGGTGAGCTGGTGTGCTCCAGCTGCAGGGAGTGATGGAGCGGTTATTGAAAACAAATGGGAGGGGACTTTACAGATGTTCTATAGTGTAAAGGCAACAGTGTAGAGTTTCACTTTTGCCATTTTAACCTCTGCAGACACGGGCCCTTTTTTTATATGCATATATATATATATTTTCTTTTTCAGCCTTAATATAGTTGAAAGTGGAGAGAAACAGGAAATATGGGGAGCAGAGTGGGGGAAGGACCTGTAAATGGACTCGAACCCACAACCTCTGCATCGGGGACTACAGCCCCTGTTCATGGGTCGCCCGCTCAGCTACTTGAGCTACCAACTACCATAAATACATAAATAACAAAAAGACAAATGATAATAATAAAAATTTAAAATAAAAAATAAACTACTGTGGTGATATAACCCAACATGTGATGTCCATGTGTGTGGACACCAGGTCTTAAGAGGTTAAGGCATCAAGGGATTGTTTATGTTCAATATGTAACTTTGATACCCAGGATGAATTTTTCGGGCTTTACTCAATGCCTAGGGGGGAGTTTCAGCTAATCAAAGCTGAGCTGAGCCTGTTTCTTACATCTCTTACAAGTTTTGTCGATATTTCTTACTGTAGCCACACATAAACCATGAATGATTCATTCGAAAGTAGCTGGTGAAGTTGTTGTATTGACTCAAATTGTATTTTTTCTCCCATAATATATGATTAGTTTTATTTAACTCCCATTTAAAACAAAAACAAACATTGCGTTTACTTTGCGAGCTGTGCCATTCCACTTTACAGTGTTTGATGAAGTAAATGATACCGATTCGTCTTTGTTATGTACTGAACAACCACGTAGGCAGTAATGTTTCCAGAGCTTTAGTATGTTTGTCAGTAATAATGACACTGGAACAAAATGTATTAAAAACACAGTCAGATCATGGCAATGTTCTCCTTTTACATCTTTAGCTCTCTTAGTTTCACTTAGTATGCTGGGAATGGTACAAATTATAACAATTTAAGAAAATGAAATGTACTAAGAGAAACGTGTTCAGCCCTGAATAAACATGACACGAGTTTCAGTCCAATCTGGAACTTGTTCTGCTAATTTAATATGAATATGCTACTTTAATTTGTTTTATTGCAAGATTATCATTCGCAAAGGTATTCTGTCTTTCAGAGTTTCTTTAATCTGATTTCAACAGCTTCCAGTAAATGCAATGAACCGTGGCCCTGTTTACTTCTACATAAGAAAATCTAATTGCTTGCTAAATAATTTAATTTCTTCAAAGTGAGCAGTTAAAGTTTGGCTTTAGCTAATTAAAACTACTTTGTGAAGTGATGTTTCCAGTCACAGTTTCTCACATTGTGTATACGCTGGGCTCAAGTTACCACTGTGAACTGTGAATCGGTGCAAAGGCATGAAACTGTGGGAATATGGAGCAATATGTGCTAAGATGCACAAGATACAGATAGAATGGAGACACACATTGCTGTATGATAGGGATGTTAATGATGAATTGTTAATCAATTAATGGGGGTGATGATTTAACTGAATGAAATGTATGAACCAAGGTAGAAGGCAGAAAAAGAATCCAAATTGTTAAATGAATAGTTCTGTGGTTGCTATTTCAGTTTTATTGTGTTTGAATTTTGATTGCTGTAGATGTGTGTGGTGGTTTTTGGTGTTTGTGTGGCTGATGGCATTGTGGGGGGTTTAGCCTACAATGGGCCACCATGACAGAGACTTCTGTAGCCGTTATAGCTTCCGGTCAGTGTTGTAGTGGAGAAAATAAGCCTAGATTTCCTGGAAGGCGTCCCTATTGGTTAATAAGGACAAGCTGATTTTGCCATATATGTGAAGTATCCATGGTTTAAACAGCACATTGATGAACGTACTTCATTTACTTTAGTTCCCTACTTCCGAGCGCTGCTAGTGGTCAGAATCCTTCCAGGGCCCCTTTAAAGCCTTTAGATTCTGAACAATGAAATACACCTTTCTCAGAGGACTCCACATACACCGACTGCAGTGATTTGTAAACATGCTGGTGATTCCGATTTCGGTCCTCAGGCAGAACATGGCAGCACATTCTGGTCACTTAGAGTCCTCGACTTCCATCGCAGTGTGGCGTTGGGAGTTCGCTGCCTGGTGCATACAGCTGTGAATAGGTTGTAGCCTAAAGCTTACTACAGCCGCCTGTCAGACTTCTACTTTGCAGACTTGTTGAGCTGTCAGGTTTTTTTTTTTTTGTGTGTGTGTGTGATGATTTCATGGTTCCACGCTGAGAGCTTTACAACTTGAAACTTCACCGGAATGAAGGAAATTGTGTCAGCCAGTCCATCAACTTCAGGACTAACAAGTTACTGTTAAGATTGTGACAGTCGGGAGGGAAAACTTTGTTGTGAACGCAGACACACACATGCTGTATATTCATGCACACACACACACACATATCCATCTTTCAAACAGAGGACTGTAAATATCAACGTTACCACAGACACTCTACAACCTTTCACATGTGCAATACCCTCTTATTTAGTCTCTGTTTACTTTCACTTTCACTCCACTACCGCAACAGTATTTATAACTTATTTTAATTTATCTCAGTTATTGTAACTGTGTGTTTTTTTATCGCTGACCCTGCATCATTTCGTTCTGCAGTGCATCTTTGGTGTAATTTGTATGAATGACAATAAAGTAATCTGAAATTCTGAAATACAGTCACATGTCAATGCACGACTCTGCCCTCCTGCTATAATTTAATATCTCCCTAATTTGCTCATTAATTTTTGATGCATTCTCTGCTTCTACTTGCTGTCACTGTTTCTCATCTTTGTTGTTCATTTGCCCAATCGAAGTCATGCGGACGCCCTTTAGCCTTTGAAGTCTCCATATTTGCTTTGTGCTGTGCTGATCTCTCGCTCTCTTTTTCTTATATTTACTTTGTTATATGTGTATGAGGTTTCTGAAGCCATTAATGAGCTCCTGTCCTGCAGATGTTTACGGGCTGATGCAAGCCTGAAGCGAGCCTTTGGGTGGCCTTGTCGAGAGAAAGGTCAGCTCGACAGTGGGATAATGCCCGCTGAGCAATGCCTGTTGCATGTAAGGTCCGGACGTGAGTGAATGAGCACTGAGACCTGGCTGTGCATCCTAATGACCCTGTGTTAATAACAGTAGAGAGAAAATGAACTAAATTGGCAATTCTAGCACGTAGCTGCTGCTTAATACAGACCACCACTGGGCGTGTTAAATCATCTCACACACTCGCAGAAACTCACGCACGGTACTGTACACGTGCACAGCCAGGGAATGACAAACTTATTAGCTCCCTCTCACTGAGAATTAATTGGGTTTCTTCACGCTTAAAATTAATTCCCTCTTTTATAATTTCCTGTTTCGGAGTTGTGGCAAAAATATATGCAGGCGATGAACGCTTGGTGTGACAGTCAGAAGTGTTTTATGGCGTAAACACAGGTGTCCCGTTACTCTTCTCTGAGTGGAAAATGACCGGAGGTGACGTGTCGGACCTGGAGAAATTTGATTTGAAGTCCTCAGTGTGTGTTTGTGTGTCCTTTTCCTGTCATTCATCATGCCGTGTTGCATTTCAGTTGTTATGACAAACATCAGGGTTCTTTTCAGGTTCCCAGGATACAAACAGACAGCAAGGAGGGTTTGGGGATCCATTTCTGAGCTGGAGTCAGTTATGTTTTATGTTCGGAGATTACCATCAGCGGTGTTTTTATTGCTTTGGTGCACTTATCTGATCCTGTAATTTCGATTCGCTCAGTTGTTTAGAGACATTTATGTATTAACTGAGCGCAATGGTATCCCTTTTTAACCCTCTCAACCCTCTCTCTGGTTGTTTTTTTGCTGTTGGTTCATTTTTCCACACTGTCAGTGCATTTTTTTCATGCAATATGAAAACCTGCACTTCAGTGGAACCTGTCCAACCTTGTCTAGAAGTAGAGAGAACTCAAAATATACTGAAAATTCAAAAAAGGAAAAAAGAAAGTTGAATATTATGTTATTACTGCAGATATTTCACGCTTACTTTTTAAATTTGTCTCCATACTTCGATGACACAGCCTGCAGTTCAGCCCAATTTAACTAAAAAGGCCAGATTGTGTAGCGTTTAACAGCGTGGAAGCAGAGCAGTAGGTGAACTGTAGGTGAGCTGGTGTGCTGAGGTGCAGCGAGTGAGCAGTGGTGAGCTAAGTCAGGGGCAGGGACTTCATAGATCTGTACATTCTCAAGAAAGCAATGATTTAGTTACATCTAAGCTATTTTAAGGCTTTTCACTCTCTTTTCACGGAATGAACCTCTAAATATTTCACTTTGATACTCAGAGATGAGCTTTTAGGCATTAAATCGATGACTGGATTGGGACTTTAAGTAGAAAGTGGAGGATCAACTGAGCTCAAATCATCTGAACGCTGCCCAGATTTCTGATGAGCATTCCTTAAAGTAAAATAAGTTTGTTGTTTTTCATATTTTTTTTGCTAATAAATAAAAAGGATACTTGCAGCGTTTTTCTTTCTTTTTTTTTTTTTCAACAAGTGCTGAATGATCATTGCTCAAATCAGCTGCAGGGACTAAAGGCCTACGAGAGCCCCCGGACTTGTTGCAGCTTGTTTATTTTCTGCTACGGATGGATTATCGCCTGTAGCGCTCAGGTTGTACTTGACAGTGCAGAGATTTAACAGCCTGCCCGAGGACACACACATTGGCATTCACTTCGTAACTTCTGAGCTACAGTTAAACAGTAATATTGAGAAACAAAGGCAGGCAGACACACAAATCAAAGCAGAGCCTCTTCGGTGAAACTTTCCTTCTTTATAGCAGCTTTTGTTGAAATAGAAGGATTTCTAAGCGTACCGATTTCGGGAGCATCCAATTACATGTCTGGTTTTGTAGACAATGGTGGATGTTACTGTTATGTGGGGAATGATATTTAATGTAAGTGCTTCTGTACCGTAGTCATTTGATGCATCACAATGGGTGAAGTCTACAATGTTGCTCTGCCGCTTGAACTCATAATTATTGTAATTTAAAATTGATTTAGCGTTCTTTCACAGTCCTATCAAGCTTTTTTTGGGGTTCTTGTAATAAAAATCTAACACCTGAATTTATTTGCCTGCCTAAAAACTCTTTTTTACACCTTTTACTTTGGATTAAATATAGACATTAACAATGTAGTGACAAGTAATCGCAATATGAAAAGGTTTCAGGACTTTTCACATTTAAAGCTAAACATACAGCAGACCTCCTGATTCAGAGCGTCCTTGCTGTGTGGTGATGAATGCTGCAGCCGACAATCAGGACCAAATCTGTATAGTCTTTTGCAATCAGGGCCACCATTATAGCTACTGAATACCTTGCCTGAGGCGCTTAAGCTTGATAAATGTGCACCATCTTTTATATAACTCCTTACATCTTACGTTTTTTGTTATGTATAGCATGTGCAGTTATCGTAATGCCAGCTTTTACTGTCAGTTTTTTTTTTATCTGTCTAAATTATGCTCCCAGATCTCTTCATCACATTGCCTCTGAAAATTTCAGCTTGGCCCAGTGGAAGGCGTTTAAATGTGAAGATCAAGGAGACAGATTTGTTGTTATTTGTCCCAGAGGCAGGCCGCACATCTACTGTTACTGCAGCGCTGCTTTCTGTATTTTTGTGATGCGGTTGCCATGGTAACCAACCAGTCAACTTTTATAAAATTTCAGAACATTTATTAAATGTATTCCCATGAAACTAGAGTGCAGGATCACCTCTGGAGGGCATTAGTGATTCCCTGACCTCACAGCCGTGACTGTAATCCACCCTAAAGGAGAAGTTCACACTTTTACAGTCTGTCTCACAACAATACTCGCATGTCCATGCAGCAGGGGAACTTTAAAACAGGTTTTGGTTGCTGTAGTTGTCCTGTCTGTCTGTCAGACAGATGTGAAGAGATCACCTACTAATGGAGAGATGAAGTCCCGCTCCTTCTGGTGTGGCTCATGGAAAAAATATGTAGTCAATTTCGAGAGACAGATATTTTTTTGTTTTAGTGTTTCAGTTTGTCTTAAAACTCTACGAGACTGTGAAGATTCATAATGAGAGACTTAGAATACAAACACCCCAAAGTTGCATTAGTGATGCTATCCGAGCTTTCTCTCTCTCCAAGCAACTCAGAGACGCTAGAAATTGACATATGAGGTATGTCAGAAAAGTTCCAGGACTGGCGTCACAAAAGATATACTACAAACCCAAACTACAAACTACAAGTTTTCCCCTTCAGACGATCAACCAGCACGTCTACAAAGAGATCCTGCGGCGTTTGCCTTTTTCACTGTGCGAGAAGAGGTCAGAGTTGTGGCAGGACAAGTCGTGGCTGCTTCACCATGACAACGCGTCTGCTCACAATGCTCTGAGCATCCCACAGTTCCTGGCTGAGAAGAACATCGCCGTGCTGGAGCAACCTCCCTACTCACCCCACGTGGCTCCGTGGAATTTGTTCCTCTTCCCCAAGCTCAAGGGGGTCATCAAGGGGACCCGTTTTGAAGACGTGGATGACATCAAGATGGCTATGACGATGGAACTGTGGAGGATCCCGGAAGAATCCTTCCAGGAG
The DNA here is from genome assembly GCF_000690725.1 of Stegastes partitus. Lineage (NCBI taxonomy): Eukaryota > Metazoa > Chordata > Actinopteri > Pomacentridae > Stegastes > Stegastes partitus. The sequence continues at coordinate 172,772 of NW_007578968.1, read as the reverse complement.
TGCATGGCAGCGTGGCAGAGAAGGCTGGGAAAGTGTGTTAGACTCCAGGAGGATTACTTGGAAGGAGAAAACTGGTAGTTTGTAGTTTGGATTTTAAATATAACTTTCGTGACACCAGTCCTGGAAGTTTTCGGACACACCTCGTAGGTAGATTTGATACATTGGCATAGCTGCAGCTCTCAACATGGACAGACTTGTGGTGATTTTACACCGCTTTTAATACTTTTTTGCTTCCTTGGAAGAACTGAAATATGCCAAGGTACCAGGCATGCTTGTGCTGGTGATGTATACTGTGAGAGACAAGAGATGTACTCTAGTGAGCAGCATGCACAAGAAAACACCAGTATATTGTTGACTTTATGACAAACTGCAGTTTTTTTGATTTGCTAAATTATCATTTCGATTCCAAAAAATCATGTGTGTAATTTAGTTAATTTGAGTTCTCGCCTTTGATTACAGTCTCATGGGGCATGTGGAGAGGGGAGGCCTTTATGGGGCTCTAGTATAAAAGATGGCAGACAAAGAACACAGTCATTATATGGTTCAAATAAGGGTGTATTTCAAAGTTCTCCTTAGGGCAACTCTTATCGCAGTGACGTGTTTCAGTGTACATGCAGCATGAGCAGAAAGAAAGAAAATCCATCTACCAGCTGAAACTAATTAGCATGTTGTATATTTTTTGTTTAATCTGTAAAATTGACAAAGTCTTGCAACAGGTTTTTCAGGCGTTGGTGTGTGGGACTATTTCTTGGCTGGCAGCGTTTACTCCCTGTATTGTCAGCACCATGAGGTTGCCAGGTGATGAGTGGAGAGATGTTTGGGAGGAATTGCCCCTGTTCACACATGCACATCTATTTCTCTACATGAATATGCAACAATACAATTAAATTGCTGTTGAGCATATCAAAACAGCAGGTGGTGATGCAACCCGAACCCCACAGTCGTGATGGCCAGTCAGAGGCCTGAAAAAAAAAAAAGCTATTACTGGTTCCGGTTGGCTAGCAGCAATTTGGGAAGACAGGAATTAAATGTGTGGACTCATTCTGATGCCTCTGTTCCTTAGTGTTATAAAAAAGTAACTGTACAAAAGCTGGTTTCAGTAACCTAAAACTGTGTTTGTGTGTGGACAAATGGCCAAAACTGCATCCTAAATATGTGCTGAAAGGGCCCAAAAAATAGGAAAAAATAATAACTTATACCTTCAAATTTACTGACATCTTTTATTCTTGGGTTCAGTTTGACCCCAGCAATTTAAATCTCCAGAAAATATAATTAAAATTGCTACCCAAGTTTATGTGTAAATAACCCTTTAAATAAAACTGAAAAAAATGAGTCAATGACTTATTTAGAGATGGTAAAAACTGAATGGAGTCAAATTGAGCCCAAAGATAATAGGACAGTTAAAAGAAATGGAGCTTGTCTTTTGTATAGGTGAAAAAACCAGAGGTAAAATCCTATGACCAATTGTAGAAGAGGCCTCAAACCTCAGTGGATGCCACCTGGTTTTAAAAAACAGAATGAAAAATGTAGATCAGATTGCAGCCGAACCGACATTACACCCACTGTTCAAATGTTGTTAGCTAATAATCACAAACACAACACACAACATACAGTTCTGATTACAGAGTCTCTCCACGTCCCCACATTTTCAGTGTAATCCATACCCCCCCCCCCCCACACACACACACACACACACACAAAATAAACAATGTTAAAGATGAATCTGACTGAAAGCATTATGTTTTGCTTTAAATTTTGTCTAGATATTGCGAGAACAGTGTTATCATGAAATCCTTTGGCCGTGATAACCGGGTATAAAATCTACCCCGACAGCCTGTTACATAGTGATGTTAAATTCCTGCTGCTTTCAATGTAGCCTCTCATTTGAAATGAACCAAACTGAAGAATTTTTTTTTCTTATTTTAATTTTTTCTGGTGCTTTTTCCATGAAATTATTATGGTAATATAAAATTCTACATGTAGAATGCTACGAAAACAGAAATCTCCTTTGACACCAAGCTGTATTGTGAAATATTCAATGAACTCGCCTTCAAGTTTAATACCATCATCAGCGCTGTTGTTGTTGTTGTTGTTACGTAAGGAACCATGGTAGCGTGTGGGCTCTTAAAGAGGATGCAGATAAGTTAATGTACGAAGGTCGGTGCTGCAGCCACAGTGCTGCTCGGCTCACCTGTCAGCCGGCAGCGACGCTCTGCAGAAGCGGCTGTGACAGCAGGTGTCCTCCATACAGCACAGTGTGTGTCATGGCTGTCAGTCTCCTGACAGAGACCTGTCCACACTGTCCGGCCTGGTTAGGCAGACAGGCTGGGAAATGAACACGCACACACACACACACACACACACACAGATGTGAATAACACCACGTCAAGGTTAGTTAACGCTGATGACAATTGAAAATCAGGCTGGAAGGAGTCTGAATGCATAGGATATGAACTAGCTTCACCCCTTCACTCTCGCTGTTTGTCTCCCTCCCCCCCCCCATCCCTCCATCCCTTCTCTGTTTGACTGTTTCCCAGAATCCGTCCCGCTGTCAGCATCCATTATGTCACACCTGCAGTGCTTTTGCCTTTTGTGTGTTAAATCGAAACCAGGAATTAGCGTTTCTGAATGCTCTCACGCATAATGTTTACATGATTTTATATCGTCCTTTTTATTCCACGTAATTACGTCTTATATAACTTTTGTACTACAGCGTGAAAAATTGAAATGCCCTTTTTGTGTGTTTTCTCCCTCTGTGTATGTGTGTGTGTGCGTGCTGCAGGTGGCCGAGATGCACGGTGAGTTGATCGAGTTTAATGAGCGCCTGTATCGCTCCCTCATGGCCAAAGACCACCTCATTGTCCAGATGAGACAGGAACTCATTGACCTGAGAGGACCGGTGAGTGACTGGAGACACACACACACACACACAATGATGCCTCATCTGATTTATCCTCTCTCTCTGCCTCCCTTCCACTTTCTTGCCTCTCCACCTTGTGGTTTTGTTTGATTTTCATCTCCATGTTTGCTTTTGCTCCTGTCCTCAATACCCACCAATAACGGTTAACCACACTCTCCTTGAAGTCACAAATATGCTTCTGCACCACAATTTGTATCGATAACATAAATCAGTTAGTCCTATACTCATATCTTACACATTTTGTGGGTGAGGTTTGATTTTCTGTACTGCTATCGGTTTCTTCTGTTTAAAGGGTTGTTCAACCAGTCTGCTTTTCCTCAGTAGGTTCAAAGTTGTCCTCTGCAATACCAAACAAAAAAAAAGCTACAGAGAATGCCAGGTTGTGGTCGTGCTCAGGAGAGCTTGAAGCAGTCTGGACACACACACACACACACACACACTCACAAACACACACATGCACGCTTCCCACCGTGTGAGTTGATACAGCTGCAGTGAAGGGAGCCCCGGGCTGAAGATAGGACCTCTTATCCCTCAGCTTCAGCCCTGCTCTGCTGGACTGCTCACTCTGTGTGGTGTTTGTGCATGTGTTTGTGTGTGTGTGTGTGTCCATCTCTTGGCCCCTGATTGCTGCATGCTTCCAACTCCTAAGAGCTGCTGCAGATGACCAAACCTGGGTCACTTTCCTGCCTCTCTACCTCACCGCCTCTTTTTCTGCAACCTGCTCTTCTATTACTTTCTGTGTGTCTGTTGGTGACTGTGTGTGTGTGACTCTTGGAGGGTTTGATCAAAGCCTGGAGGCTGGAAACTCCACTGCAGGGTCTGTGGTGACAGAGTTTTAGCCCGGGTTTAGATAGCCTCCCTGGGAGAGCTGGGAGTCCGACAGGCCAGCTCTGGAGAGTGAGAAACCGTATGAAGACAGAACATTACATTGACTTACATTCATTTCCTGGTGACTTACTCTAACCTCAACTAAAATCCTCAAACTTATTATAACCTAAACCAAGTCTTCATACCTTAAAATGCAATTATTGTCATGATGAGACTTGCTAATGCCCCCAAAATGAGGTTAAGTCCCATTTACATGACTGTATAAACAGATTTAGCTCCCTACAACATGAGTCACACACACACTCTCTTTCACACATAGACCCTTTCTCATCCACAAGGCCAACATCTGGCCCTGGTCATGTGGCCCCTCAAGGGACCTGGAAGCATGTAAACAGTAAAACAAATCACAAGCTTGATGAATTCGCACACACATATTGACATAACATGCTAACAATTTTGTCGAGGTCATCAGATTAGGATAGTGCTGCTACCCTGCAGTGTTGCTGTATGTAACAGCAGCTGATAGTCAGCAGCAATAAGAGGATCGAGACATGGGCGCGTTCCAGATGTGCACTAAGTGTGAATAAACAGTATATTGCGCATTTACTGTTTATTGAATTCATATAGCTCATGAGCCTCTTTCTGACACCACGTTATATTTCGAATTAGTTCAAAATTGATCAATTTTTAAGTGAACTTTAAGATTTTCTTTGGTTCTAGACAACTGAAGAAAATCTTACTTGAATATAATAATAATAATACCTATTGTTGAACCAATCAATTGGTCGTGGGAGACAAAAATACACGATATCTCTAGATTCACTAAATCGACTGAAGAGCACTGAACACACTTGGCCTGCTTGTCGTATTTGCCAAAACAGATTCTAAATAAACATGTGAAGAGTTCATTTATAACAGATAGCGCAAATGTATTTTTTTGTTGTTTGCGTGAGATAATATCAATCAAACTGAAGCTGAGTGGATTTGACTCAGTAGAAATGAAAAAAATAGAGAGAACTTAAGTTTGATTGATATTGTCTCAGGTAGACGATGGAAAAGTGGGTTTTCTGAAGGTTTGTGAAGATGGAGTTATCTGTGTTTCCAAATGAACTCTTCATATTATTATATATAATATTTGCTGTATGTCTGATCACTTTAATCTTGTTATTTTATATTTAGACCATCATGCCAATTTTCATTTGATTTCTGAAAATAGAACTCTTTCAACTGGTGCTCAACTACTATTGGGAAATCCATTGCAGACAAGTTAATTGACCATTTTTCCATGATCTTGGCCTTTGTTTAGAACATAATGCAGCCACACTGATGACTTCTTTGACTTATTCAAAAATATTCAACAACCTAGCAGCCTCCGTTAAGTTAGCTGAGCTCAAGGTTGTAGAGTGATTTTAAAAACACCCCATTTTTCAGTTTGTCTTTCCATCCAAAAATAATGTATCAGTCCCGAAAGGCTGTTGATGTGGCGTTTCATCCTCATGAAAATAATACTGACCAGCCAATGAGTCTTTGGTGAGAATGAGAGCATATCAACCCACCAATTGTTCAGTCAACCTTGAGAAAATAGTAGAGTAGATTTGGTTGCAATCAATATTTAGGTTATTTCGGCTAATTTTGCATTACTTTTGGTGTGTTACTTGTTATTAGTTTGAAAATGCAATTAATTATTTCCAAACACTGTTAGATATCATTGCAAATTCAATATTGTATTACTTTTAGCGTACTATTCTGTTTTTATTTTACTTTGTTTTGTAACTGTTACTGTAAGACACTTTAAGATGACTATTCCAGTTCTGTATTAATTACTTTATGCTTTATGCAATGATGTGTCTAAACATTTCAAAAAGTAAACCACTGTACATTCTGCATTTCAGCTGTTCATCCAGTACTTTTTGTTTGTTACTACAATGATTTATTCTTTGCTTTTTTGCCAACTATTCTGGATCATGGGTAGATTTTACATGTTCAACTGTCACACATGATGATCAGGTTTCACTGCAGCTATTAGTGATTGTGAATGGAAACTTACTGTTGTATAGCATCGCACCCATTCTATATGTTCCTCCTTCATAAAAGTATTATTTTAAACATTATTTTTAATTAATTAAATGATTCTTTCCATTTACAACTGCAGTGGCCCTTAACATCTGTGGTATCTTGGACACCATGTGTGTATTTGTATCCTGAGCTTCTTGTGCATGACTTTGAACTTCATCTGTAATGAATCTCTCTCTTTTGTTCCTTACTCACGCTCTAGCGATCTCCCTCTCACTCATTTTTTCCAGGTTCCAGGTGATTTAAGCCAGACGTCGGATGACCCTAGCCTGTCAGATTTTGAGACGTAAGAATATGTCTCCTTTACTTCTTCTGTATTACTATATTCCTCATGTTTTGTACTACATCTTGCAAGAGCTACATCTCATCCATGTGAAATATCTGATGGCTAAGTTATTCTTTCTCAATGAAATGACCAAATTATATTTTGAGGTGTTTCACCAGAGTGAACCGTGATCGGCTGTAGCTGTCCAAGCAAAGTGCTCACACACTGTTGGTGTTGCTGCTGCCAGTGATAGCGATAATGATGATGATAATGATGACAGCAGTGAGGATGGTTTGTTTGTGTCACTCAGGGCTCATCGCGCTCTCATCAACGTGTGGATCCCCTCTGTGTTCCTGCAGGGCAGAGCTGCCAACGCCTACCACGTCTATCAGGTACACTTCGTCACATTAATGCCTCTCTGCAGAGCGCTGTCTTCTGCTTACCAGGCAAATCCAGTCATTTCATGAGGACAGACTGAACTGAAACTTACTTTGATACTTGATATATAGTATGTCACAGTGAGAAATCTGTATCAGAGGACAAACTACTGAGTTTTTGGGTTTTTTCAAAATAGAATAATAAACAATACCACAAAGGCAGAAACAGGGCAGAGATTTAAAAGTTCATTAAAGCAAAAAAAAAGTGAGAACAAATGAGATAGCTCTGAAATAATTGTGCACTCGCTCATGTTTGCATAAACAGCTCATCATCAGCGGTCATTAGCATTGTTGTTCTCATTGTTTTGTTCTCTCAACTCTGGTCAAGTGGTCAAACAAAACACTTGGCTTTGGAAATGTTTGTTTGGTAGTTTGTCGGTCGCTCCACCACTTTAGTCCACTCTGAAATACAGAAATGTAGTTCTCACCCAGCTTTTCATCTGCGGCCACAACGAGGTGGACATATGCGGTTTGGATTAAATTGTCTTATCAACAATGAGAAGCTATGAAATTCAGTGCACGATTCTATTAATTTTACTGATCCTTTGACTTTAAATCTAGTACCATCATCAGTTCCAATTTTAGAAGTGTTCATTTGGTTATAAAAAAAAATAAAAAAATAAAATCTGCCATCAGAGCCAGTTGGTTGGTTTACAGTTTAATAAATAGTTTAATTAGTTTTTGTTTTTGTGGACTATGGCAATTGTGGAAACACACTCGGTATGTGGAAGTGACATCTGCTCTGTCTCTGAACTCGGCCACAGGCTGTCTTTTCTTGGAAGCCACATGGTTTTTAGACCATTTAATTTTTGTAAATTGTTTTACTAATCCTGCTTCTGCATAAGCACCAGTCTGATTAAGAAAGACCAGTCTTTGTGTTTGCATGGAAATCTGAATGCCATACAAGGAAGATTAAAAATTAAAGACAATTCGATTAATTAAATCAAGCAAGAAAATCCTATTGTCCTCAGCTATGCGAGATACGATCAGAATGTTCCGAGTCTGTGCCTATAAAAACAAAACACCCTATCTTGGATGAAGCCACCTTGTGCAGTGCTCCTGCCACGCTTGGAACTCTCTCTGAAACTCCCTTTCTGTAAGACCATCAAATACCATCTGTGTCTGTGCTGTGTTTGCTTTATCATCATGTCACAGTTCAGTTAGTTATGCTCAACGGTCTCCCTCACGGGTCGGAATATTGCAGTAGAAGCCCAAGAAGCCTCTCAGTCGTGCTTCTGATCTGGTGCACCTTCTCTGGTCTTGGAGACTGAAGGCTCTTCCACTGTGAAATACGCTGTTTGAAAAATGGGTCATAGCCATAGACCCAACTCAGCATCATAATCCTTGTCATGAACACTGGGTTAAACAGAGATCACTGCAGACTTCGACATGATGCTGCTTCTGCAGATATATGAGCTGTGTCAAAAAAGTTCCAGGACTGGTGTCACGAAAGATATGTTTCAACTACAATACAGTCCTGGAACTTTTCTGACACACCTCATATGACAAAATTACAAATTCATATTTAACGGTGGTAATACAAACATGCCATGTGTAATCCTAACATGCAAAAGTTAGTTCTGACACCAGTACATGCACATGATCGTGCTGCTCTCTGTTTGCATAGGCTCCAGCCCCCCCGCAACCCTAGTGAGGATTAAGCGGTGTACAGATAATGGATGGATGGACTTAGAACACGTTAGCATACTAATATGCTAACATTAGATAGCAAGCTTGGTAAACCATACCTGTGAAATGTCTTACAGTACTGATGTTAACGTTTAGCTCTAAACACTCCTTTTCCTGAAGATTACCTCAAATATCTTCTGGTAATAGGGATGAAGTGAACAAGACTTCCATCTAAAGCGTGGTAAGGGTTGTCTACACCATGATGCCGTGCTCAGATGCCAAGAAAAAATATGTAGTAAAGAAAATATTAAGTTTTCAGTATTCTGTTCCATCCCTGATGAAGAGGTTGTCACTCCTTCAGCATAACTGTGTCTCCTTTGTGCCTCAGCAGACGCTCTCCAGACCTGAGGCGGCCCCAAAATAGTGAATGCACTTCCCACTACAGTCTATGCCACTTTGAAGCCTGTAATCAAGTCACCAGTGATAATAGAACAACTCCACTTAACCAAAATAGTGGCTCCTGAGCTCTATGCCAGGTACTTATCTAAGTGAGGTGTGTTGGGAACTGGACTCGAGAGCGGCTTAACAAACCAAACTGCTGCTTCTTCTTGTATCTGTCAAGTTATCGAGCAAAGTAGACAACGGCAGCTCATTCCCTCGGTGACTGTTTTACTGTGTCTGTCACATTAACAAGGTGTTACACCTCAGCTCTCTCACCGCAGCCGTCCCCCGGTTCCCCCGTGTGAGACTCAAACACACACACTCAGACATTCAGTCCCCTGGTTCAGCTTCAGGAGACAGACAGAGACTCACACACACACACACACACACACACACACACACACACACTGGCACACATGGATAAACACACATGCGTACAGTTGTACTGACACAAATATGGTTTTCACTGCGTGTAATACACAGATACACGACTACACACACACACACATACTCGGGTATTTACAGCAACCTGTGTTATTGCTGGTTGGACACGTAGAAACAAGTGCAGCTACAGTGGACACACTTCTTCATGCTTTACAGAAACACTTGTCAGAGAGAACAGTATGCGCGCACACACACAGACACACACAGTGCTGTTGTCTGCTGTGGAGCCAGCAGGTACAGCTGTAACGTTAGTCAAGGGAAACCATATGGGACAGGGAGAGACAGGTGACACATCCTTAGCTCTAACTGATAGCCAAGACTGGCTGGCTCCCAATCTCAACTCTGCTCAACTTATACATAATAGATGTAAATTCACAACTCAGGACTCCAGCTCAGAGCTGTCTGACATCTTTTTATGGGAATTTTCCCCCCCCCATTGTCCCGACAGGACAGAAGCATGACGAAGGCGAATGACATGCACTGTTTTAATTCCTCTTGTTCCCGTCACTTACAGCTTCAAAACCCACTTGCACAGTTACTTGAGTCAGTGCTTTTTATTCAGCTTTATAGACACACCATGATAAATCTATCTACCTCTCAACACACGATGAAAATTATTTTGGATTTGCATTTTCTGGTACTGGTGCTGGTAAAACACTCTGTGGAAAGTAGCTCTTATTTAAATTGCAGGACAGTGTTGGGAAAGTGAGTAGTTCCCTGCAGTTTGACAACTTTTATATTCAGCAGGGCTCGCAGGTGCTTTGTAATTGTGCTCTCATGAAAGCATTCAGAGAATTCATTACGGACTGATGTTGCACTAACACTGGATGTTGCCAACTGGCCCCAGTTTGAGCCTTTCATGTGTGAATGTACTGTTCAACAAACAATGAAAGAAAACAATGCCTTCTTGAGGGCTGGTAGATAATGTTTTACCCGAGAAAATCCCACAGTTTTTCAAATGAACCAAACATGAAAGTACTTGTTTTTAAGTATGTGATGTACATTGGCATGTGCAGTTATCCACCAGGCTTTGGGCAATAATGAGCGTCCACCTGCAGTTGCGGGTTTGTGGATGGACTCCAGCATCGAAACAGAATATTTTCCATGTGTTGTGCTGATTTAGCCTAATTTCTTTTTCTCAAAAATGGTCTCTGAGAGACTACTGTCCAGCCCTGGAGCTGGTATAAAGCGCAGCCCATCTGGTGTATTGGATACTTCCCTTCCCAGAGCTATATTCGTCTAATGGCTCCCTGTGGAAGCAGCTTTTGTTCTCAGACAGGCTAATGGATGGCCAAGGTTACTGGAGTCATTGTTGTTAAGGTGAGGTTGTTGTGGTGATTGAACACTGAGCCAACATTCTTAAAGACCTGAGAGTATCATGAGGAGAGGGCAGGGGTCCCTTTAAAATACCCTTAAGCGAGTGCATGGCTTTTTTTTTTCTTCAGTTCTTTTCCTCATTGTCCCACACACTCGTATGCTTGCAAAATTGAACCAATGATGAGCGCAATGAGCCATAGCCGAAGCCAGGGAGGGTTTTTGGGAGGCTTGGAGTGTGAATGGGATTTCAGAAGCCGCAGCCGAAGTTAGGTCACAGCAACCTTGTGGTTGAAAATAAGCACGCTAACAGCTCTATGCTGCTGCTAAACCCATCCAGAGAGGAGGAAAGGCTGATCTTCCCACCACCTCTCACACTGTGTGTCCCTAAATGTCTGCTTCTCGTTGTCCTCTTTTTTTTCCCCCTCCCCTGCTTCATTCCTCTTTCTCTCTGCCCTTCTTTTCAGCCTCGCTATCCGTCTCCCTCCCCCCTGCCAGATTGCATGGCATTATGGCGGGGGTAAGACTGCTTGTATTCCATTTTCCGTCTTTGCATTTCTTCAGAGCCACTTTTCTCTCCGAGCTTTTCTGAAATAACTTCCTTCTAAAGCGTGGTAAGGCCTGTGGATGGATGACGTGAGACAGAAAAAGATGAGGGAGAGAGAGAGAGAGAGAGAGACTGATGGATTTGCTCCATTATAAGTTGGGTTCTGCTCTTTGTGGCAAACTGTGCCTCTGGGCCTTCATCCCTCGTTCTCTCCAGCCCTTCCAGTGCCTCTTTCCCCCTTCTGAACTCATAATGAGAGAATTATACCAGCCGTGGCAAATCAGTGTCTCCGTCCCACACAATACCAACAATAGAGGCTATTAAGAGAGAAAAGGAGGAAGCATCATTTGCACACCGTCAGTGAACACAAGGAGTCATTTGGTGTGTGCAGGAGTGTCTGCGTTTTCATTACCTGTGTGTTTTAGGCCGACATTGTGGTTGTGAAAAGAGCATCAGTCGGAGGCTGATGAGAAACTCTTTTCCAAAGAAATTACGTGCTGGCTGGTTGTATGCTGTTGGGATCTGGTGCTATGCCGTTGTGTTGACAACAAGGTAGTCTGCAAAATCTAATATGTTGAAGAAATGGGGTCTTTGGGAAAAAGAGCTGAGAACAAGAGCAGAGGTATTTGGCTTTAGTGATGGCCATGTCAGTCAGCTGGTTCACTGCTTTGTCCAGGTGTCCCAACAGCTACGAGGTGGATTGCTGTAAAAAATTTGTACAGACATTCAAGGTATTGTCTTGTTGGATTTTTGTGGCCAATGCTGATTTTTGAGAGAGTAAAGCTATTAATTTCTTCACACTCTGCTACATGTGCTGCAGACCATGCTGAGAGTATTGTCAACTATGGAGTCAGGGTTGCTCTGCTCAACACTATTTCTAAATGATGTAATTAATTTAAATTACGTAGATAGACCAACATCAGCTGGCAGATATATCAGTCCACCTCTGTTTACTTATTCATATCTCAATGTCAAAATTTTAATTTGTCCTATAATCTAGATTCTGACCAAATATCTGCAAAGCTAATGACACTTTCTGTCAAAGACAGTAACTCTGTGGAGTCAGTCTTCACTGGTTGCCTAGCAACAATACACCTGGTGCCTGCTACAATACACCGCATAGTTTTTACATTTCTGTTTTTGCACGTTTTAACTCATGAGCTACAACATATTGGCATGTGAGCTTTAGAGGTTCTACGAGGCTTTGTTCTGGTTGGACAGAGCCATACTAGCTGTTTCCTAACTTTGTGCTAAGCTAAGCTAACCAGTTTCTGGCTGTAGTTTAATATTTAGAACGATTAGACTTGAAAGTGGAATCAGTCGTCTCCTCTGACCGTCTGCCAAAACTAAAGGCATTTCCTAAAGTCTCAAGCTCATTCTTTGAGCTGAGTCTTTTGGATGTTGCACCTTTAAGGCGACCTGAATGTTATCTGTATCTTTTAATGAAAACGTTCACGGTGTCTTTTGCACAGTTTACTGTTACAGCATACGGTACTTCTACTAAGATGGCGGCACGCATTGGTGCAGCAGGTTCTCGAGCTCCCGGTACTAAGCCTTATTTAGATACTTGGGCTTTTTAAAAACCGGGACCTGAGTACCAATTTTGTACCACAAACATGTAAACGTGAGCTGGCATGACAGTAAAGTTCCTTGAATCCTTGAATAAGTCCTTGACACATGTTATTGTTTTCAATGCCACACTCGTGATCAATAAAGATGCTATAGAAAAAAAGCAAATGCATCACCTTCACTCATCGTATTAACGCATTCTGACTGTCATAGTTTGAGTTATTCTGTCTGTCTGACACAATTTGTAAGTGCTGGAGGCACCAACTGATGCAACATGATGCTCGATAAGATGTGTCATCCTGTGCTTCTTCTAATGGTTAATTATCCTCCAACAAAGTTTTTTTACCAAGTTTTTACCATTTCAGAGTGTGACCGGAGTGAAGCTGGGGAGCTTTTACCTTCAGGAGAGTCGCTTTAGCTCGGTTTTTGTTCATATACAAGAAAAACATTGGAGCCTTGAACCATGAGTCATGCTACTTAGTCATATAAGTATTTTATAATTTTCTTGTCAGACACTCCGAGGTACACCTGCTGAGAAACTCACTGCTGTGCTGCTGTCTGATGGGAGCTTTCAGGTCGTTGATTATTAGGTGTCGTGCCTGTGGTGTAGAGCAGTAGGTGGCATATACTCTTTGTGTGACAGCTAACACAGTTGAGCTATGATAAAGTTTTGTTTGCTAACAAAGTGGAGACAAATATAATTGTCCTCGCTCGCCAACTTTTCTGTAGTCACGCTCTCTGATTGGCTTTTCCGAGGAGAGATTTCACAAGTTGCTTGTCGTGTGAACTCCTGATAAATGCAGATGCCAAATGAAGACATTTCTAACCAAAACTGCAAAAAACATCACATCACACCTCACTTCGCACCAAAAGAGGGAAAAGCTGGCATGAAGAGAGATTTAAAGGGCCTGCTTATTAACTGCTGAACCCTTTGGACGGTCTGGTGAGCTTTTTATTGGCTTAGATTTAATCCTTTGTTTATTAGTGCAGTATGATGCATTATACGTTCCATGATGTGCTGTCCAATCTTTCCTGTGTAACAACCATCATAAATATACTGCGGCTCTCTCCATCACTGTGGTGAGTATGTCTGTATGAAGCCATGAGGAACATTAATGCCATAGTGACCTATGTCTGAATGACAGATTGACAGATTGATATGGCAGCAACGTTACGTATTCCATCTCTGAAAATGGCTGATGTCTCAGCTGGCAATAGAGATAAATGTTATTTAAGAGTTCTGGCCCAACAAACTCGCTGTGTTTACTGCCCATTTTGTGGCTTTAGCCCCTCATCATCATCCATTTCTCTGCATCCCTCCTCCTTCTATTTTGCTCTCCTTTGCTTTATTATCTGTCTCTTGTTCTTTTTCTTTTTATCAATCAGCCTTTTTCTTTCCTTTTTACTCTTCCATTTGCCCTCTCCCTCACTCTTCTTTTTATTTATTTTTTTATCAATATTCACCCAATAACGTTCTATTCTTAGTGGAGCTGCGAGGGTGGTGTTGCTCCTGATGATGAGTTCCAGGACAAAATGGGTGGTGCCCTCCCTCCTCCACAGCGGTTTGACAACAATAATGAATCACAAATTTAACCTCACACCACTTCCCAGATAAGCCAGCACTTGGAGAAAATGAGGAAAAAAAACGTACAACTCAAATCTGTATTTACTTGTGCATCAATATTTGCATGCACAGGTGAACACAAACATCATGCATGTAGCAAGATCACAACAATGGAAACTAAATGTATGCACATTATATTACATAAACAGGAGCATGCTAGTATTGAGAACTAGCATTTCTGACCAGCAACTCACTGGCTGCTGTATATATGAATTTTATGGATATACGTGCATACATCCCAAACGAGCCGTTCTCCTTGATCAGCAAAAAGCTGAGCCTATAATTTCAACACAAAGTCAGATGTTCACTGCAAACTTTTCACTGTTTTAATTATGCTAACGAAACTGGATAATATCTACTGTAACTTTTTTTCTCTCTCTCTTATTTGTTTCCCTTCTCTGTCCTTCACACTTTTGTTCTATTCCCCGTTAAACTGCTTTAGATTTAGGAGATGCTGTAGGTAAAAAAAAAAAAAAAGAAAATACATGAGCACACGTGTCCTCTGCATTTTTCAAAAGTACGTATGTATTATGTATTCTGTGTATGCTTGTCTTCATGAATAGTACAGTACCTTTAACTGTAGCTGTTTGTGTGCTCTGAGAGAAACAGAGTGATCGAGGGTCCCAATTAATAGCAGTTACGTAAACCATCTTTGGCTGTCCCTGTGCCTCCCAAAGCCTTTAATATGCACCATATGAAACCACATAAATCAGCCACTCAATGAATAATTGAGACGTCCTCGTTGACACTCTTTTAGATGTGTGCACCGCTGCCTGCACTGGTCTGTCATCCCCCAGAGAAACGCAATGTGGGAAATGTGTTAGCACGTTTAATTTCTATGTTATTGGCCATTGGATATAGCTGGGTTAACTTGGGAGACTTGTGGCTGCCGAGGCGGTAAGCTTTACATCCACACCCGCTCAGTGTGAGTCGTTCTGATTAGCCAGAGGCTTAAACCGCATGGTGCTGGGCCGCTTTAGCTATGCAGATGAGATGATACATCCATATGTATTAATGTGAACTTTAAGTGTGTTCGCGGGTAGCTGTGCACATGAGCTGGTGTTGCATTCAAAGACAGATAGATGCTCTGTTTTTTAAATGTGGGTAATGCTGATCATGATCTTGTAGGGTTTTTTTTTTTCCCGATACGTCTGTGTGTTGTGATGAAGTCTGTGTGTGTGTGTGTGTGTGGACGCGCATGTCAGTGATTATGGTTATGATAATGGCTGGTTGGTGACAGAGGGAGATAACTATTATGTTGATGATGGTAATGATGAATGTTTTACAAAGATGATGATGATAATTACAATCGTTGTCTTGGTCTTATATCCATCAGTCATAGATTAAACACCCTCAGGAAGGCGCTGAGGCTGCTTTTGCTGCCGCACACGGCAACACCGGCACCTCATCAGCTTCGGCATCAGTGTAATTTACATTGCATTTCCATTTTAGGCACTTAAGTTACTGCTCTTATCCAGAGCGATTCACAATGGGGAGGTTGAGATGTAGTGTCTTGTTCAGTGGTACTTAAACAAAACATATTGCTGTTGATGGATGTGTGTATTAGCAGTGACAGGGCCTAACGCTGCAACCTTTTGTCTTGAGTGGCAGGACACAAACACCTGTACAATGCATTACACTATAATACAGCTGCAGTAAATACTGTTGCTGAAATAGAGCCTGTACAAGAAGCTTTAAATGAGAATTGATTTGCTCAGTTTCTTGTAGATAAATGGGTTGTTTCACTTGCACGACCTATACTTGTGTTTTACATATGTATATATATATATTTTAATATGGTCAAAAATGTACGTCCTACATATAGTCTGATTGTGAATATGGTCTACCTACACAGTTTGTCCTGAGACTGGCAACCTGTTCAGGGTGTCCTGCCGGTCACCCACCATGAGTCGAGTTTTACTTCAAACACAGCGTACATATACAAGGGTACAGATAAAATATAGATACATTATACTTTGGCTGTGTCTCACACTAACCTTTTAAAAGTACAGCTGAGATGTTTTTTCCTATTATTCTTTTCAACATTGAATCATGGTCAATGACTCAATGATGACAAGAATTTAGCAAAAAAAAAACTTTCATGTCAAAGTGAAAACAGATTTTACAAAGGAAGGTCAATTCATTAAAAATCTAAAATGCAAAAGAAGTGATCAGTTTATCTGTTAGGTCCAGTCACTGGTGAGTCAGTACTCCTGGCTATAACTACACCATGAAGACAAAAAAAAAAACTGTCCAAGCAACTCAGTGAAAAGATTATCGTGAAACACAAATGAATGGATGGATACAAGATCATCTCCAAGCCACTGAATATCCCTTGGAGGCCAGTTAAATCCATCATTAAGAAACTGAAAGGAACTTGGCACATGTGTAAATCTGCCTACAGCAGGCCATCCTCAAAACCAGACTGACTGTGCAAGAAAGGCCTAATGAGAGAGGCCACCAACACACCTATTACTTCCCTGAACAAGCTTCAGCCACTGAGATGGGGGAGACTGTGCATACAATTGGTGTTCCCTGTGCAACCTGACACAGTTTGAGCAGTTTTGCAAAGAATGACAGGGTAACATTGCAGTGTCTAGTTGCTGAAAAGCAGTAAAAGGGGAAAACTCCAAAAGAAAAGAAAAACTTTTTATTGGCGCTGTATGTAAGCTTATTTAGTGTCAACGTGTCAACAGACAGTAACATAACATAAAAAAGAAAGAAAAAATGAGAAAATGCCTCTCCTCCCCGACAGCACTAACACTGTGCAACACTCTCTAACATTGCTTTGAATTGTAGTTCACTAAAGTCAACAAACGACCAGCTTCTGACACAACGCAGGTTCTGAAACCACTTTGTTTTAGTGCTGGGCCAGAGCTGGAAAACCAAATACACTGGAGTCTTAAATCTTAAATATAGTTTAGAGGTAGACTGTAATGCCATTGTAGCTTGTGCTACCTTTATTGTCAGCATGATGGATGAATTGTGTCCAGTTTTGCTCATGTCACTTACTTATGAAAGCAAGCACACAAATGAGTGTAAGCAACAGATTTCTGAATGCAGTTCATTTAGCATTCAGTGTTGTTTATAACAATGGTTTTCTGAATGTCGCACAGAGAACCTTTTTTAGAACTTCAGACACCCAATATGGACTCTCACTTTTGTACCATATTGAATTTTCTTTTCATAACAACGCATCAAATTATCGTGTTATAGCGAAGGAAGCGTGTTTCAGTGATTATGCTGTGAAATAAATCTAAAGTTTGACAATATAAAAGAAAAAGTTCTGTGTAGCAAAGTTAGATAATGTGAAAAATATCAAGGTATATTGTAAAATGGGTGTCTAGAACAGTTCTTCTCATAGTTGTAACTGAGAAAGTTCAATATATAAATAATTTTAAATTATTGCAAAGCAAGAATGTGAGATTTTCACATGTAAATGAATTTCATTCAGGCCCTTACCAAAGGAGTTCACACAATGCTGATTGAGCCTAACAGCAGCAGGCAAATCATGTATTTCACAGTAGACCGGGTTTTTAAATCAGCTTTCTGTGGCCACATTGCTGTGCTGGTGCACCGGTAGTGATGCGTTTTACCTGAACCAGCAGTGATCGGTTTGCCAGAGCCAAAGAGGTGAGCAACCGTGGCGACAGAGACGGATTAGGCCACAGCGACTCCGAGTATGGTGGAATGGGAAAAGTTTCTGATACTCCGCATACAAGAGAAACTTTACATTCAGAAGAAGGATTACAGTCTGAAAAAGAAAGCAATTTGCAACAAGTCATATGTCACAAGTGTTCATCGACAGTGTTTGTGCAGTTACTCTCACTGCCTAAAGGGGGAGACAACAGTTAAGCACTGCAGGTTTGAAGAGTAAGGTTTAGTTAAGACAGAACAAACTTGTATTAAACTTTTAAAAAATGCAGAAAAACACGTTTTTTTCTACACACTTATTCTCTTTTTGTATATGTGCAAGTATATGTAGTAAAGTTACACGATACACACTGGTTGTCTTGTTGCAGCAGTGTTTAGCGACAAGGACACAATCAATCACAATCATCAGCTGAGAAATGGCAAGGCTTGTAGGACGCTGAGGGACAAACCATCAACAGCTGACCACATGTTGTGGGATGTGCTGGACCAAGTGTGATCCATGGCATCTAACTCTGAAACAGCCTGGAATATGGAGTAACTGTGCCTGATTCAAAGGATTTTCCATTTTTGCTGGATCATACCTCAAATCTCTATTTGGAATTGAAGTGTTGTTCTACTGGCGGCCATCTGTTTCATCACACCACCTGTTTTTTTTTTTCTTCTTCTTTTGCGTGTCTTTGTCAGGCTTTTAACCCTTTTTAACACAGCAAAGCCGCACTGATCTAAAAAAGGCCGTCAGAGCTAAAGTCCTGCTGAGGCACTTCATCAGTGAACCGCCCACCAATAAAAAACTTCAAAGGTTTGTCTTTAGCAGGTGGAAATGGGATGTGAGAGGGGGAACAGGATCTGTGCATGGTGGAATAAGGATACGAATGGTGACGTCCCTTAGAGGAAGTCAGGAGGGGAGCGTGAGGATCGCTGCTTTAGCCTCCAGACTTCTGATTAGATCTTGGGGCTGGAACATAATTTGTCAGTCTGCCTCACCTCCCTTCTCCGCTCATCTCTCTGTGTTCCTTCTCCCTTGTTACTGTCAATTTATATTTACTCATTTTGTTTGTCTCTCTAATTGTCTGCCTTTCCCTCTCATGCTTCATTTTCCTCATCACTCCACGCTTCCCCTCCCCTCTTTCCCATTCAGCTCTGCTTTGCTCCACATTCTCCTCTCCCCGCCCTTGCCCTCAATCATTTGCTCGTTTGCTTCCTTACTATGCTCAAAACCACTTCTCAGGACCTGCCGGTGACTCACCCGCTCGCATGAATGAGGGAAGCAGAGAAAGAGTGTCCTACCGTGACTGAGATTTTTTGTCAAGTGTTTGAGAAGGGGGGGCACACAAAGAGAAGGGAGTGGGAGGGAGGGGAGCTGACAGGAGAAGGGAGTGGGAGATAAAGAGAAAAGCAACTGTGATAAAAGTCGCAGATAAGCGCTGCAGCTTGTCGCGCTTTCCTCCCGCTGCGGCGTCAGGCAGTTTTTCCAAGGTAGCCTCAAACTTAGGCGTTGAGTGTTCATATCTGGCTACCACCCGCCGGTCTTAAAGAACTTGTGCTGAGTCCTCAAGTGATCAAAAGCTTATAGCGTATTGATGGCTGTTCTGTATGAGGTGGGACTGGAACACAGAGGAGAGTTTTTCTTATGGAGCGTTATTTTACATTGAGGGGGAATTCAATATTTGTCCAGCATGATCGATGAGCGTTTAACCTCCTGACGTTTTATGTCTGAGTATGTACTTACTGCCAGCGGTCAGACCTTTTTATAGACCACACTGTATGTGTTTGTGCTTTTCTATGCATAAAGCAGCATAAAATCAAGAAAAACTGTTTTGTACCGAAGTATCGGTCAGCTCGCTTGATGTGTTTATTGTTAGTTTCAACTTGCGATTGATGTTTCTCCTGTTTGAGTGCAGTTCTATTTGTGTGTGGTCACGATTTCCGATAGTTTCAGAAGGTATAAAAAACAAAAAGCAGTTTAAGCACTGATGTTTAGGCCTCTTTTAGTCTTGATTCATACCATTTTACAGCTGCTAGGATCAAAAATTCAACATCAACAATGGATAGCATGAACACTTGTGAAAAGAGTCACTCATGATGATAAATCCACAGAGAACTCCTGCCTGATGCTTGTAGTTGCTCTCGCCTCTAGAGAGCTTTAAAGTCATTGTTTTGGTTCAACAGCTTTACCGTTTTTATTTACTCTCACCTTTCTTCATTTGTTGTTTTAGGCAGCTGTTTTCTACTAAATCCTAAAACCCACTGTATGCCACTCAAAATCTCTTGGATGTGTAAATAGGAAACAAGTTCAACAAGACTATATCAACCTTAGAGGTGATGATAATGCAGCATTGTGTTTACAAGTTCTTTCTGCTGCCACCGAGCAGTGAAAAAGTCCAGTATTAGACATTTAAAGTGTAACTTTATCCCCACCTTTGAACCTAACTTAGCGCATAATTTAAAAATACTAAAAATGCAGGCATGCAGCTGAGAGGGAAGGCAGGGGTGCATATGCGAGGCAGGGATGTGCCACATCTATGCCACAGGGGGCTCTTTTGAGTTGGTGGAACTTTTCCCTTTCAGAACCCCTTGAAGTGGATATAAATGTGGTGGAGGACCACGGTGGTCCCGAGCCGCATCAGCTGGAATCACCGGCTCCAGCCTAAAGCCGGAGCTCTTAGAGTCAAGGAAATGCAAATGCATGAGAGGATGGTGACAGTCTCTAAATGGTCACATTGAGTTAGTCAGAAGGAGGGAACAATGAAGGTCTGAAGTGAAAGAAAAGCAGTGTGACGGTGCCTCTGTGGCTTCAAAAGCACAAATCTGAAACATGTCTGCAAAATTTAAATACACTAGGTAGACGGCTAGCAAAAAATAGTGTGAGTCTTGAACAGTTTATATTTGAAAATGTTTCACAGAGTCCCACTCAAAGGCGGAGCCTGAGGGAGGGCAGCAACTTTTTTTAATGTAAATTTAAAGACGTAAATAATAGTCATAACTGACTCTATGTCAGCATTGGCCTTACAAAGTTCAGAATTATTTAAAACAGTAGATGGCATCTTCAGCCATTTTCAACCTGTTAAAAAAAGTGTTGATTTTTATTTTAAATGTTGTTTAGTTTATAGCTCAAAACACACGTTTAAGGGTGCAGTACCTCTTAAAATGCAGAACATCTGCAAAGTTCAGTGCAGATGATTTGGCCACAGAGAAATTGGCTTTTTTGTGTTTCCGTTGGTGAACTCATGTCAGTTTAAGAATGCACAACTGCATTAACTCTGTTCTGTGGTATAAATTCTCCAACTGATGCATCGAGTGGTATTTGTAACTAGAATTAAGAAACTTCGTCATCAGGATTTCTGTTTTCATTTTTTGTCTTGGTGCATTTTAAACAACACAGCTGCATCCAGATGTTGCACACGTACGTGTGTTCTGCTAGCCAGCACTACTCTATTTAATAAAACTCAATTTCAACAAAATTCTGTCTTTCAAAAGCTACAATGTGCACGTAGGCATTGGTAGCAGATGGAGTGCTGTTTGCTCATTTGCTTTTCACACCGATGTGACATTTTCTTTAATTCAAACGGTGAAACAGAAAACTGAACAGTTTAACAATAGGCCACTTTCACGTTTAAGAGCTTGTTTCAAACAGAGTTGTAGGAGAAACTCGGGTAGTTGGTAAAATGAGTGGAAACCTCCCTCCTGTATGCTCTCTTTTAGTTTCAGTTATTACATTTTAATGAGAAGAACCCTACTCAAAACACCAGCTGCTGCCTTTGTCACATTTTACAGACTAATGGAAGCAGCACAAAAGTGAAATACTGATGTGTGCGCTGAATATTACAGATTCTGGCAATATTTTCAAAATATAGATGACTTAAATGTCACATGATTAATAATTTGCTTTGGTGGATAGTAAATACATTCATATAGCTTCTAATTTTCAGAGTTATCTCCGGTCAGATCTTCTCACTGTAGAGGAACAAGTCAAGGGTAAAGTAATTGGTGAGGCAGGTTTGTGAAAAGGCCTTTTTTTCTTCTGTATTTTAAGAGCTCACCTCTACCTCATAAACCTCCTGCAGCCTCCCTTGAGCAGAGTAGGACACCCAAAGGTGAATGTCTTTATTTTATCAGCAGAAATATATATCTCAGCATTTATCGGTAGATGGTGAGTAGCAGTACGTGTCCTATATTCCCTGCAGCACCACTGAATCCATGAATCAAGTTAATCAGAAGCAGTAGTCTGTTGGTGTTTGGTGCTGCAGCTTTGTCATTTACAATTTTTTTCCCCAACAACACTAGAATTTGGATTATTTGGATGCTACTCCTCATTTAATCACACCGCTGTAATCATATTAAAAGTTGTTTTGCTTTTTGATTTCTATGTGCGCTCATTCAATCATTCACCAGCCATTCAATCAGACCATAATTTCTCAATTTAATCGTTCATTCATCCGTCTTATTTAAAAGCAAACCTGCTCATCAAGGCGATGCTCCGTTTATTTTCCATCCATACGCCTCCATCCTCTCGTCCTCTTCACTCCTTCTTTTTCTTGCCCTTCTGCTTAGTTTCTTCTTTTTTTCCGTACAGGTTCAACAGTAGTTGCCCCTCGTCTTGACTGTCTCATCTCATACTTCCTCCCCCTCTTCTTCCTCCTCCTCCTCCTCCTCCTCCTCCTCTAATCCACTCTAACAACGCTCATCCAGCTCCCTCCACCTCCTCCTTGTTTCTTCCTCATCTGCATCCACTGACTCCTCACAGCGTCTAATTCTGTAGGATGTCAGCCACAGCAGCACACTAAAATAAACACCTTGGCTGCATTCAAGATAATAATCAGCCTTTTTTTTGTCTTCTGCATTGTCTTGTTTTTCTCTCTCTCTATTTTGTCTTCTTTTAGATTTTTCTCTGAGTCTGACTTTTTATATAATCTCTGTCTGTGTTTGTAATAGTAATAATTTTTCTTTATATAGCACTTTTCTTAACAATGTTACAAAGTGCTTCACAAATAAAATAATAATTATGACCAGACTATGCACATCAAATGAGGTTAAGGGACATGAGTGCAGCAAATGCAAAATTTAAAAAAATGAATAAGATTAAATAAATATAGATAAAGAAACATAAATAAAAAAAGGTTTAAGAAAGAAGCAAGAGAAATCCGATTTTATTTTGACCTTCACAGTGGAGTGATGTCCCAGTTTTCACGTAGATCATGTTTTATTTCCTAACCTCCTAAAGCACTTTGCCTATTTTAATACACCAGCCTACTGACTCTAACAGGTGCTGCTAAATGCTAACGTTGACATGTTCATGCTCACAATAACAATGAAAACATGCTTTTTGTTTCGTAGGAACAGGACTGTGTAGTATGTACTAAACTTCATAAACTTCATTGTAATCCATCGGATTGCTTTGAGAAATTTCACTTAAAACCATAAATGCCTACCTCATGGGGGTGCTAGTTGATAAAGTGAGGAGATCACCAGAGTCAGCAGCAGCAGCCATCCTCTGAGGACCATGAATTCTTGTATAAAATGTAATCGCAATCCATCCAGTGGTTGTTGAGATATTTCAGTGTAGGTGACTTTACTGACACACTGACATCCTTACAACTCTGCTGCTAGGATGGTTAAAAACTAAGTTTCTCGTCTGGATGGCTGAAGGGCACATTCATGCATTTCCTTTCTGATGACCTCTTTACTACTGTCCCTCCACTCACAACCTCCAAATGGATTCTATTTTCTGCCTAATTGGGTAAATGGTTTGGCCTACAATGATCTGTGAAGAGGGAGGACTGATGACATGAGGCTCTGCTGCCTTTGCTTTGGTTTGAGGTGACTCACTGTCTTCTTTTGATCACTCGCTCTCCTTTACTGCACATGTACACCGATCAGCCACAACAGGTGGCAGGTGAAGTGAATGACATTGATCATTTCACATGCCATTCATGTGGATGTTACTTTGACACATACCACCCGCCGAAACATTGGAACCCTTCAAGGAACTCAAAGCCAAAGATTCAAATCTGACATAGCATGATGGCAGATGCCTCCATGGACACTACAAGAGACAGGACCCAAAGGATCCACAACTAATATCCTGGTGCCAGACACCACAGGACACCCCAGTCGTCTTGCATCCATTGTGCAATGATTCAGTGGTTTTTTGGAGGCCCGAGGGGAACCTACATAAAATCAGGCATGTGGTTTTAGTGTTGTGTCTGATCGGTGTATACAGCCACCTTTCATGACAGTCTGGTATCTGTTATGTCTCTCTGGGGATTTAAAGCTTCAAACATATGTCCCATTGTCTCAAATGCAATTGTCACAGCAATTCTTTGAGAGATTTTTTTCAAATTCAGCACAGATATTTATTTGGACTGAACAATGAGTAGATTTTGGTGGTCAAAGATCACTGTGACCTCTCAAAACATGTTTTGGCCGTAACGCAAGAATTCATACAGTGGCAATCACAACATTTCACACAAATATCTAACAGGATAAAGTGGTGACATTTTTCATTTTAAATCTGGACAAGCATGGATGCAAAGATGAAGCATATCGTGGTGAGATGGCAAGTCTGGTTTCATGTTTTGCATTGGTTCACATCATGCTCTTGTAGCTTGCAGCTGCTAATTTGTATCTTCATTGATCTGCAGTTCAGTTTGTTTTGTCTATGATTTGCTGTAGTTTGAACTTAGTTGTTTCTTTCTTGCTCGCTCGTTTGTTTGATTGTCCTCTAAAGATCCTCAAACTGTTAAGTTTCACTAAGCCAGAACATGTTGGAACCAGTCAGCAGCAGATGGATTTTCATTCCCTGTATAAGTGACTCACGTCATAACAACACGTTAATGTAGAACACTTGAGCTGCCTGCAAACACCCGTCTATTTTGGTGATATCAGACGTTGGTCAAAGAAGACGTCAGCCATTTTGTGCCTGTGCCTGGCAGTTGCATATTGTTCCAACTGTGAAGTGAGCAAAAGGGCTCTCTGTATAGGACCCCTGCGGTGCTGGAAATGGGTTTGCACACAGCTTTCACCACAGTCAGAACTCCTACAGTTAGCCTGCTTGTCAGATCGAGGAACAACAGACCAATGTCTTCTCAGAGAGGTGCAGCAGGGAGAGCGACATCATTATCATCTGCACTTTCCGCATTTCTCAGCTGTGGCTCACGAATACTCCCATCTCAACCTGCTTGCTGGAATACCCTCAGGCTACAGATCCAGTTAAATGTCAAGCAAAGAAAAAGCTGCAATTATCTGTTCACAGACTTCCAGTTTCAGATCTTTATTTCTGAAGTTATTTCACGCTATGCAAGGACTCGCTTCCCCCAGGAAGCAGTCGTGCTGTGTGTGCCACCCTGGATGAAACTGCAGAGATGTGCAGGAGGTTTGGTTCCCTCGCTGTGTGCAGTTTGTATATTCCAGGTGCTGAAATTTCAACATTTCATACATTAAGAGACTTTGAATCATGCATCATTGTGGCTGTGTGTTTGTCTGCTCGGACCTCAGAGCAGCCTGCAGTCACTGAGGTGTCTGCTAATGGAGATCCTAATGAATAAATGAAAGCACCTGCTAGCCCTTTAACATCCAAGCAGGCTGGGAAAACACAGAGAGAGCACAGCTTTTATTATAGTGTCACTATTCGAGCGTGGTTAATGTAATTTGATAACTGTCATCTGATATTCATTGTTGAAATTAATTATCACTCAGTCGAAGGAAAAGTACAAAAGATAGCACATATTCACAGCAGGGGATCTGATTTAGTTTTTTTTTTTCCCATTCAGTTGCACATTTTTGTTCCACTGTCTTTTCTATATTTCTCATAATTTCTGTTTGCTTATACTGTACGTGTCCCTTTTTTGCTCAGTGTTGCTCTGCCGGGAAATGTCATCAGCTGATCTGTAGGGATTAGTCGTTGAAATGAGCGTCTAAAAAAGCTCGGAGAGAACAGATAAAAACAGGTTTTCACGAGGGAGGGAGACAAATTTCTGCTATTTGTCATGATATTTACAAGTGGTCAGACCTGTCGTTTGCCTTTCCCCGCAAGATTTATTTCACATACTCAGGCAACTTGTCATAGCCTAAATTCAGTAGTTAAAATGATTCTCTCACTCACACAGTTTGCTTTGTCCTTCTGATGGATTCTCACATGTCCCTTCACAGTATAATCATCAGTTTGCAGTTTTGTTTGAAAATATTACATAAAAGTTGGAATAGTTTTCTCATTTTTCACAGTAAAATAAAGCCTCGTATTTTACATCACGTACAGAGTCACTCCTGCCTCCAAATGCTCCTTCTGAGCCAGGAGAAACCCTGGCTGGCATAATGATATGTTAATTCTACAAGAGAGACCTGATGTTCCGTGCAATTAGGTGGAAAAAAATATGTGCATACATCAGCTTCTGCAATCGACCAAAATGAGTTGGATAATATCGACACGTCGCCTATCGGCAAAAATCCCTGCATCCCTGCTAAAAAGCGTCATCTGTCCACTGATTCCTAACAGAAGGATTTGAATCTCTGCAGTGTTCAATCCCGCCTGGTACTCTTTTTGTGCATGACACTTTCCCACAGATGGAGCAAAACTTATAAGGCATTTTATGGGTGTTAATTATGCATGCAAGTGCACCTACTCACGAACAGGTGGCCTTCATCAAAATTAAAATGAGCAAGTTTGTGCAGTTGATGTAATGTTTGATAGAGTGGGAAATCAATTGTGCACGCAGAGACAACTTTCTCTACCTACATCAGTCTGAGCGGACAAAAGCGCAACTCAGTTAATGTGTAAAGTGTTGGGATTAAGGAACAGCCTTTAGACTTTTTTTTAAATTTTTTTTTTAACTTTTCGCTTTGCTAGATTGTGGCCAGAAGCTGAATACAGTAAGTCTACCTGAGTTAATAGACTCAATTTTGTTGAAAAAGGTATATGAAAGAAATAAATTATAGCACTTCAGCACTAAGATTTTTTTTGCTTATACGCCACCAACCAAAGGTGGATTTTCCTTTTTATGTTCACTTCCTGAGGTCCTATTTTCATCAAACGTATTATTATGCTTTCTCAGATATTCTTATAAGCCATTTAAATACTGACAATAGGACTGTGTCCATCACAGTTGAGCTTTCAACAACAGCCAAAACCCATCAACCCTTTTGCACAAGGTTCCTCTGAACCATCATTAAAGGCCCGTCCTTGTTTGAAGACGGGTGTTATTGGAGATATCAAAGCCCCAGCGCTGAAATATTAGAGATGCAGTGTGGATGTCGCCAAGATTTTTGTCAGAGATAATGATAGACTATTTGTGATTAGTCGGGGGGAAGGAGCTGGTAGCTGTGTGCAGAGGCTAATGCGTTGCCATAAATAAGTGTGCCAATGAGACGGTGTAAAGTGGATTAAGCTTGCTGTGTTAACACTGCCATATGTGAGGAGCCATTTGATGTCTGAAAAACTACAGACACTGTGGGACTGAATCTAGCGTCTTATCTTTGCTAATGCAGCTCTTGTATCCAGACCCAGCAGACTACATGTGGCTATTAACATGTAGTACACAGAGACGTACACTTTGGTGTGGTCTTTGAAGCTGACTATACAGTGTTATCATTATGGATTATGCACAGATGTGATGAGGATGAGTTGTTTATTTTTTGATCAAGAAACATTTTAGTCCAAGAAATGTCACATAAACTGACTGAAAAGTTACTGTTAGGTCTGTGAAATGCATTTCATTAGATATTAGAAGTGGAGTTTTCGTCACTTTGTCTCCTAAGCTTCAACACTCAGCTACTTGTCATGCTAGTCAGGGCTTCATCATCAGCGGAGCTTTTCAGCAGACCATATGGAATATTTAAAAGCACAGACCTTGTATGGACAATAATATATGGAATACATTATGAGATGTCTAACCCCCGAGTTAATGCTGCAGTAATTACTCATTGCAGCCTTCACTTTGACTTTGACATGCTCCTTTTTACCGTGAAGAAGTGACTGAGGCTTGCAGCATATGTGAAAACTCAGATTTTCAGCGTTTTGTTCACTTGTGTTGGAGATTATAATGGTGACTGAATGTACTCATTTTTAACATGCTTGGGTACATACATTTATCTTGTGTGTATGATGTCTGAATTATACGATACAGGTGAAATTTACATGTGAACAATTCCTCTACCTTTAGGCACCATAGACTGAATGAAAGACAGATGTAGTCTCTGGATCTTCTAGTGTAGCCAACACAGATGCATTTATTCTAACAGCCAGCGGGGGGCGACTCTTCTGGTTGCAAAAGTGTTCAACTGCATAGAAATCTATGAGAAAAACAAACACTTTTCACTTGATCTGTTACCTCAGTAAACACTTTCCTAATCATCTCAATCACTTGTGGTCAGACCTTTTGAAAACAGCATGATGGTTTTTGTTATTCAATAAATAGAGTAAATTAGACAGGGCTACCTTGTGATGGTAGGTTTGCTGTCGTATCGTTGTGCCTGGTGTCTTTAAATTCTCAATCAGATTCACCAATTGCTCGTTATGGGCAGATCTGAAAGACCAAGATGACGATGGCCAATTGTCAAATTTGGGTCTTAAAAATTTTTGTCCACAAACCAAGGGGTGACGTCCATCTTTTGTATACAGCCGATTATAGTTACCAAACTCCCTTGGTGACATTAGTTAATTAGTCCCTCTCTTGTCATTGATTACACCTAGAACTCATCGCTGTGTATCAAATGAAACAACTAACAACCTCAAGGGCTGAAAAAGTTAGCCAAAGAAAAGGTTAAGAAAACTATAGTTCTCCCAGTTCCCCATTTAAATTGTGTGAAAGCAGCTCAAAGTTTGGCTTCGATCAGGACGTTGCGACCTTGAGTGATGGTTGGGTGCCATCACAGGCTGGTCCATGGCCCAGAGAAATTTGCATGATCTGCCTCAGCTCCA
The DNA here is from genome assembly GCF_000690725.1 of Stegastes partitus. Classification (NCBI taxonomy): domain Eukaryota; kingdom Metazoa; phylum Chordata; class Actinopteri; family Pomacentridae; genus Stegastes; species Stegastes partitus. The sequence continues at coordinate 144,115 of NW_007578968.1, read as the reverse complement.
CTCACTCTACACCTCTTTGCTCATTTTTTAGGTTAGCCAGAATTCAGGAAACACCTGTCATCTGGCACTGCCACACTGAGCTTTACACCAGCTGTTCAGGAGACCTTGATTCATGGAAAGTTCATCCAACTTCTTATATCTATGGTTTAAAACCTTGGCCAACCATGGCACTGACTAATTACTTCACTCATAATGTGTCTGCTAGCATATAAAAAAACACCATACGGACATGTTAACAAGGTCGAAACCTTGATATTTACCAAAGGGGGTCTTAAATTTTCTGTCACAAGCTAAAAGTGTCTAACTAGCTCACCTAAGTGGAATACAGATGTTTTTAATGTTAATAATTACACCGGTGCTTTTCCTGTCTGCGGTGATAAGGTCCACTATGAGAAAGACCCGTATTTGGTCAAAGAACCTTTAAGTTGTCTTAAATGAGACATTTAGCATGACCCAGTTTTGTCAGCTGAGTCTCTGTCCTAACTTTGATCAACATGTACTTACAACCAGACCATACCGTACTGAGCCAGGGCTTCTCGTGACTTGCAAAAAAAAAAAGTTGGTAAAAACTTAGATGTGCTTCTGTAGGTCAGGCATAAAGTGCTGTGATGACAAGTCTCCGGTGCATTAGTGGCCTTGTCTGCTCCCATCTTGTCAGGCGCTACTGTCATTTTACCAGATTTGGGTCTTTCCTTTAATGCAGCAGCTCTTCATACTATACATCAGGTTACTGTATATCAGGGCTGTTCAGTCTGAAGTAATGGATCCTCTTCAAAAATAGGAAAAGACAAATTATGGTATATGCCATTCAAAGTATGCTAAATAAGTTATTAGCTGTCCATTCTAATGTGATGTAATGAACTATTCTGTATTGGTTATTAATTGATGATTCAAGGAGCTGATTCAGTTGCTTTGGTCTAATACAACTTTACATAAGAAAGCAGATTTCATTTAGGATGTATGTGTTTAAAACACTCAGTAAAAGTTTTGTTACCCTTCAGTATATTATTCTACCATTCTGTAGATAGATAAACTTGGTGTTAATTGATAAAGTAGAAACAGAGAAGTATGCACAATGTTCACTTCCCACATTCGGCCGATTTAATTATAGATCCATGCTTTACCTTCATTTTTCTAACTGTACTGTGAAGTGCTATTTTCTGATATATTTTCACAACATTAACAGTGTCTCCACATCTGTCAGTGTTGCTCAAATATTAGCAAACAGACATTTTTTGAGAGCTTCAGCTGCTGGTTTCCTCTTAATGGCTGTCCAAAATGCCACATTTTTTTTGTGTTTGCTATGTTGTCTAGACAGCACAGTAGCAGCCATGCTGACAAAAGATCAGTGACTAAAGCAACCGTCGCCTCAAAACAAAAAATTCTGTCATCATGTTCTTGCTCCTGTGTCTGTCAAAACTTCAGGTTGAAATGTTGTTACAGTTCCTGGAGCTCTGAGTTTGCTGTCTGCTCTACTGAAAATGGCAATAAATTACATCAAATGTCTTTCAAGATGTGTCTTAATGACTAACACAGATGATCACAGACCCAGATGCTGGTGTTTTATCCATAATAGGAGAGCAGGAATGGTATACTAGTGGTAGAGATATCAGTGCTTTGGTCCAGGCTGAAATATCTGACCAACTGTTGGATGGATTGCTGTGAAATTGTGTACAGATATTCATGGTCCCAAGAGGACGACTCTTCAGGACTTATTGAAGTGATCCTTTGACTTTACTTGCAGCTTTACCAGCAGGTCAAAGTTTCACTTACATGGTAACATATTGCAACAGCTCTAAATTCCATCCATCCATCCATTCTCTATACACCGCTTACTCCTCACTAGGGTCGCGGGGGGGCTGGAGCCTATCCCAGCCGACTTAGGGCGAAGGCAGGGGACACACTGGACAGGTCGCCAGTCTATCACAGGGCCAGCCCTAAACTGACTGGCACAAACTGATGATGAAACCTCACAAAGTGAAACTCGATTATTTTGATGACTTTTCTTGTAGAGCCACCAGGAGGTGGATGGGTTCCTATGAAATTTGGTGCACAAATGCACTAGATTAGTGGTTTAGAATCTATTTCCACCATCAAATCAAATACTTTGTTTGCCCAGAGCTTTGGTTTTATGACCAAATACCTCCAAAACTAATGATCTTCCCATCAATCTCAGTTGTAGTTTGTGGTCAGTGCTAATTAGCGTGAGATGTAATCAAAAGTTTCAGGGTCTGCATTCACAAGTTCACAAGTTCACAAGCCAGACTTGCACCAGATTTGCTGCCATCCAAATCAGTTTTTGCACCAAGTGCAGCGATTCACCGCTCCCAGCGCTCCTGCCACGCTAAAGTCCCATTCTGTAAGTACGTCAAGCACCATCTGCAATGCGAGCTTGTCCACTGTGTCAAAACAGCGCCCCTTCAACTTGAATTTCATTTTGAGGAAGACGAGGAATTGGGACAGATGGGAAACAGCGATTATGTTGTGACCTAGAAAACCTGTACATCATGGTTGTGCTGTGGGTGGGTGCACAACGTGGTTGGAGCTCCTAATTGCTGTTGTGCCACAGCTCAGGTCATCTGGGCAGAATGTTCTTCCTCAGATGCCACAGTAAAATTCCAGTAAAACTCGGTGTTGATAGTCTGACCCTGAGGAACTGGGTTCACAATGAGTATATTCTCGGTGTGCTCCTGACCTGACGTGCTATGACTGCGGACTTTTCCACGCCGAAGATGAGAAATCAGTCCACAGCTACGCATTTATGACCAGTGATCATCCTCATGGGGAGGAAATTCTATTTTGGGGGAAATTACATATTTTTTTCCATTCAGTCTTAAAATGAGAGGATGTTGAAATAACAAGAAGGATCGGCTCTTCCTTGGCTGCAGACTGACAGAATTTAATTTGATGTTTGAGATCCATGGTGAAATTGCAAATGCACACCTGCTACTGGTCACAAAAACCTGTATGAGACAAGTCCTGATGTTGATTGCGCAATGTCTCGTGGAATCCTAACTCGTGACAGTTACTCCTTGCATGCTTTTTGATCACGCCTTATAAAACATTAGACTTGGGTTCACATGATAAGAACTTGCTCAAAAGTGTTTGTCGCTGTTCCAAATTGCCACACTTGAAGGCAGAGTGAAAAATAGGTTATTACTGGGGGGTGGAAGGTACGCTAATTGTTTAAATACAAGGATGGCAGCACTCACTTGTGCACTTTCACACCACTCAGTCTCTTTGTAGTGTTGTACTCATTTGTTCACATGAAAAGTGAAACAGTGATGAAAAAAGTCAGAGCTGGAGAGAAAAGTTCAAACCCTGCTTACTGCCTCACCTCCGCACACTTGGCAGATCACTGTGTGAAGTGGGTGTGAATGTCAAGTTGTCAACTTTAGAAGATTGTAGGAAGCTGCTCCCCCAGTTTTTGACGATGGGAAGGTGTCGAGGGAGGGGAGGTCAGACGCTGTTAAGCCACTGTAGAGGAGTGTTGGAGTATTCTGGTGGCTTAAACCGGCAGCGTGAAACTTTTGTGTCCCCCTTCTGGCAGCAAGAGTAATTACATAAAAACTGTCAACACGTGCGTATGAAGAAATGCCTCCATCGCTATCTCTTTTAAATCCAAATGTTGAGTTTCTTTTTTATTTAGAGCATCAGACGTTGCTCCTGCTTATTCCACCACAGGCTTGGCTGTAATCATTGCTTCAGCCTCATCTGTCTTTGTCACTACGGTTGCTCCTGTTTTCACCTCTGGCAAAATAATCATTGCTGGATGACTTAAAAGCTCATCACCACTGATGTAGGAATGTCACTACACAAAGCCCATACAAAGCTTTGGTATATTGCACACCATAGATAGATTTACCTGCTGCTAATAGGCTCAATCAGCACTGCGTGGACTCTCTCGGCACGGGCTTGGATGTAACGGACCTTCATTTATATGTGAAAGAGCCACTCTCTAGCTTCAAGATTCTCATTTCTCTTTAAAAGCTGCAGTTGTGGCGACACACTTTAGTCCCAGCGGCTTGAAAAACACTGCACGTCAAATGGGTTCTCTGCAGGAATTTCCATGAGAGTACAAGTCTCAGCAGCACCATTGATGTTTTAGTCAACTTCATCTGACCCTGAGCCTAAGGTTTAAACATGAAAGGCTGTGTTAAAGATAACTGACAACTTTAGAGTTGATTAATTCTGCTGGAGTTTTGTTGACAATTTATGATGTGGACTCATTTTAAACCACTCAACAAGACTGCAGCCGTATCAGCCGTCATGTCCATAACGAGCACTTTCAGGACTATGTGGGTTTGGAACATACACAGTTTTGACATTTCTTGCCTTTTGTTTACTTTATGTTTTGATTTGCCTGGTAGGGGGGAGAGCAGTGCTGAGATACATTTGGTCAAATTCTGTGTTTTCATGTACTTGAATCAAGTCTGTATTTTTTGTGCTTTGGCATTGGAAGCCTACTCCCCCTCTCTTCCTCCATTTCTTTCGTGTAATAGGCTCATCTTCCCTCCTCTGTCCGCTCCCTCTATCTTTCATGAGTCTGAATAAAGCAGCTAATGGTGCATGGAAATGGTGGCGGCACAGTCACGTCTATAGACTTTTTCTGTTATGTGCTGCAATATGTAAGTGAAAATACACATTTGCAAGGATGAGAGGAACTCATTCTTTCACCCATCTCATTCATTTATTGTCAGGCACTGTTAAAGCTTAATGACCAATACGTGAACTGCAACAAAAAGGGTATTACGCAACAGTAGGCTCTTGGTGTGTTTTTCATTTTTGCTTTCTCTTTTTCTTTTTTTTTTTGATCTTTGATAAATTATAGATGCTAGATATGAGAATGTTTTAACAGACTTCTACTTCAATTAGTTTATCACAGGGGGGAATGCCAGTATGCTGGCTTAATGGATGTCTTTACAGTATTACATTTAATTGCTGATTTGTGAATCTTACAAACTTCTTGTGGTGATGATGATGATGATGATGATGATGATAATGATAATGTGTCTGCTTGTTCTCAGGTATATATCCGCATCCTGGACAATGAGTGGAATGTATACAGACGTTACACCGAGTTCAGAGAGCTCCACAACCACCTGAGAACCCAGTTTCCGCAGGTGGACACCTTCAACTTCCCACCCAAGAAAGCCATAGGAAACAAGGTGAGCTAACCGTAACCGTTCCGCGTTATGTATCTCAGGCCACGTTTACACATAGCCGGGTGTTTAGGAAAACAAATCTAAGTTTTAAAAAAAACGTTCACACGATTCACACATAAACATGTCGTTAAGAGCTGCTATGAGCATGCCAAACCTATAGGGGGCAGTGTAACGAGAAGCGTAAAGCCATGCTAGCCAATCAGAATCCTGGAAAAAACACAACAACCAATGGAATTACTTTGTGTTAGTTCAACAATAATGGTGTGAGGGTCGTTTGTTTGGACCGACAGAGAAGTGGAGCTACTCCTAAATGTGGTGTTAGAATACAAAACAAGTAAAATACTTGAAAACATTGACTGGGAAACATGTCAGTCCAAGTATATGGACATATACTGCTTTAACAGCATCCATTTCTATCACAGCAGCCAAACTGTAAACATGGGTCGCACACATATGACGCTGATGATGCATCCTATGACGTCAAACTCCGTCTCCTCCTGTCTACATGCAACCGTAAAGACGGGGTTTTTCCAAATCTCCACTTTGGCCAGAGTTTTCAGATATGATCGTTTTTGGTGACTAATAGCTTTGTTTACGTGTAAACCAAAGGCCAAAATGCATTGAAATGTCACCATTTTTGCTATATTTAAACGGCTCCTCAGACTCTCTCGGCTTACCTCAGTGGTGATGAGGTTTGTCGACCAGTTTGTAGTTACAAACACAATAAGCAAAAAGTGTATATTTTAGTTTCAGTTCTAAGCTGCACCCCTCCTTCTTCACTGTTGCTGTGCATGTCAAGCTTTCTGTTCTCATATGGCACATATGCAGTTTGTAGTGATAAAGTTGGCAGAGTTACCACCCACGACTCCAGGTAAATTTTGACACAGTGGCTCCTTGATTTCAGACAAAGAGAAAAAAAGAACTGATTTTATATTTTTATCTGCTGACCGCCAATTTGTTGGCTAAAATAGCAGCTGTCTCTGTCAGATTGTATCTGGTCATTAGACTAATGTTAGCTACATGGGTTAGTCGCTCAGTCTCTGGCAGATTTTTAAATGTTTCCACCTGAATTATTTTAAAACTCCTAATTATACATTCCCTGGTGTTGAAGCAAAAAGTATGATCCACACCAGGTGATGATCTTTTTCGAAATCATGGAAATAGGAAACAGTGCCAGGCTGTGGGGCTAATTGGTCCTAGACAAGTATGAGAATGTAAAATGTAACCTCTTCAACTGTTTCTGTGCTGGGTTAAGACAGTGGTTTGATTTATACTTAAGGACCCGTATATTTGAGGATTACAGATTAATATAGTTTACTGTTGAAAATAAAACTACTCTGGATGATGGATTTAGAGGTATCTGGAGTGTAAATGACAAATTCAATAAAAAGTAGGATAGAACATGTTTGCTACACAATTAAACTTGCAGACATCCGAGAGCACAATAAAAAATTACATTTGTCATTCACTTTGCACTGCTATTTCACATTTATTACAAACTGAAACGTATATATACGGTAATATTTGTTTAAAAATACAACTGAATTGAAATTAAGACAGATTCTGTCATAGGTCGGATTCATGAGACTCACCAAGAATAAATCCAAATTTTGAAACAACATTAACAGGAGCTGAAGTTTAGTTTGTTACTTCCAACTTCTTTGTAGGAGTCTTTCCTTTGAGTGTATTAAATACCTGCAGCATCAAACAGGATCTATGTCATTGCTCTAGTATGAGAGAGTTGTGCTCATTGACGCACATGCAACAACATGTAATAATAACAATAATTAAAATTTCTGATCAATCCTGTCACCAACATGGAGACAGGATCAATCAGGACCTGACATTATGTCACACTGTATGTTTTTCTTCCCCTCAGACAGATGAGCTGTCACAGTTTATATGCTGTTATATCTCATTCCATAGTGGATTTAAATGTAGTCTTTTGTTTAGTGGTGCATTATCATGCATTGTGCATCACTTGATGTACTGTCCAATATTGCATCTATGACAAGTATCGCATGTGTGCTGCGGCTCTCTCTGTCACCGTCATGACCGTGTATGTCAGAATGAGGAACATTAATGCAACGCTGACCTATGTCTGAATGGCAGAACGCTGTCACTTTAACAGATTGATGAAGCCATTAATGTTGCATATGCCATGTCTGGAAAGGGCTTAAGGTAACCTGCAACCCCATAAAATGATGTAGTTAAAGAATAATATGATTCCTGGCCTTGGAAGAAAAACCGGCTCATAGTATTAATGTAAACACACTAGTAAATGTGTTACCTGGACTTGCTAATATTATGCTATTTCTTACACTTTTCTCTTGAAATGCCAGGTGTCACTCTTGCTGCAGCCTCTTGTACACCAGTTTGACATGTAAAAGCATCCGCAGCTTGACAACCTTGCTGTGCCTTGGTACAATTACAGTGCTCAGTTGTGAATGAACAATCGGTGTCTGTGTCGGGTGAAGGTATAGTCACAAAGCCTTCCCTCAAACAGCCAGTGATTGTCGAGTGAACTCTTTTCACCTCATAAAAGACACTATTCTCACACAGCTATTATAAAAATTTTATATTGGCCTGTAAAAATTGATGGCAGCCTTTAAAGATGGTAAACTCTGTAGGAAAATAAAGTGATAGTCAGATGGGGTTCACTGCCACCACATTATCTTATCAGCCACCCTCTTTTACGATATTTTTCTGTTTTGTTAACACACACCCAGGCTCACATTTCAGCGGCAAGTCGCTGCCCTGGGTCTCCATGACGAGTATTTCTCTCTGGCTGGTGAGCCTCGGCCCCTCTCCTCTCACCCAGCTCCTCTTCCTTTTCATCCTGTTCTCCTCTGTATCCCTCCAAACCTCTGGGAGATAATTTGGTTCTGACCCCGATTCTTTGGCTGGTTGGATTTGACACTGCGACGGCCAAAAACCTCTGGTCTGACTTCCTACCTTCAAAGACACTGCGCTGTCACGGTCAGAAAGCGGACTGAACGCTGTGATGCAGGCGCTGCAAATGTGAGGAGAGGTGGAGTGTGTGTGTGTGTGTGTGTGTGTCTGTCTGCATGACCATGTGAAAGTGCAAGTGTCTATCAAAGGGCCCAGACAGTTGGTGTCGTCGGGTTCTCGGAAGCTCTCTGAAAGCACATTACCCTGCAGGTTCGTGTGAATCATTGGTTTTCACCGTCTCCGGAAAGTCGCCCATCGCTGCAGCCCTTGTCTTTGTTGCTCTCTGACCACATTTTAAAGCGGGGACACCACATGCTGTTGGACAGAAAAACACACACTATACCCTTGCTTTAAAAATAAAGTCTTAACGGATACATTACAGGAACTTAACACCAACTCTTTTTTGTTCTGACCTCCAGCGGGTCACTCCCTCATCATGCTGTTGTAATGTGCAGGGACTCTTATTTGTCAAGTCCAAAAAACACAGATCTCACACCGTAGAGAAGAGACGTACTCAACCAGATCCAGCTTGTCGCTCACTTCCACCTGCAGTCCCTGAGCAAGCACACAAAACAAGAATACAACACAGCACTACAATACACTGTGGTGTCACCGTTGTGTGCAGTCAGAGGTGTAAATTTATCATTCTGAATAACAGACAAGTAATAGAAGTCATCCGTCACCTGCCGTTTCCTCTCTGTTGTCTTATTTAAATTGCATTCATTACTCTCCTGCCATAGCATGTCGCACTCCTTTTTGGAGGTTTCTTTTTTTTTTATACCGTTTCTTTCTTTGTTGAGTTTTCATGTAATTTTTCTCACAACCCAAATCACCTTTACCTCTGTTTGCCATCAGCGTTTTCCCTTTATATTTATTTTCGGCGCAGTCATTTTTATAAGCCTCTGGAGGTCTCTTTCCTGCACCCACACTGTTTGTATTTGCACTCTCTTTTAACAGTTTCTATTACTTCACAATATACTGCGCTCATACCGAGGGTGTTTGACTCGGGTTGCGCTGTGGAGATATCCTGTTTCATCTGCGGCATGTGCATTTCGGTTTAAAGTCTCTCTCACTTGCTTGTTTCACCTTTAACCAACCGGGGTCCCGTTTCAGAAAAGCGATTTCCAAGTTCTGCTTGCATGTGGAATACAAATGACGGCAGCATTATGTTTCATAAAAGACTGTCACTCACAAATAGCAGATAAATACGTGAGTCGTACAGGACGCTTGCACACGTGTGCTGGGATGCGGCTGAGGATTTTATCTCATGTTACACACAGCAGCTCGCCTTCTGCAAATGTGGTGACGGTCAGCTAAAAATCTTTGACCTTGCGCAGACGTTATACTTGTAGTTGTCTCATATCAGCTGCTGGGCTGTATGTGATGTTCCACTCTGTCTTTATTAATTATGTATAGTTTGATATAGATTGTCTTTTGATGTAAAAATATATCAAGTCAGACTCCTTTTGTCCATTGAAGTGTTTGGATGTAGTCAGTCAGTCCCTCCATATGTAAAGGTTTGGGGCACAGCTGGGGCAATATTGGCCTTTATCGCATTCATTAAATGAGTTTTCTGTACATTTCATGTCTGCACACTCTGTTTAACCTGAAGATACCACACATCTGCAAAATGAAATATTACAAAGTTATATTTGAATGGAAACATTTCTTTATTAGAAAAGTTAACATGAACTAGACCTTGCTGACAGAATGATAGCAGTATGGACGAATGACAAAATAGTTTAAATGCTTGATCAGATGCAAACTGCCATGAGGCACATAACGAAAACACGAAATTCGGTTGCATGAACAAACCCTGAGTGTGCTGCCTTCTTTGCTCATAAACATCCCTTGATAATGGAGCCCCTTTGCCCTCCATAGCTTTCATGCAGGTCTCCTGAGGCGCACTAATCTGTGGCCACCTGGGTCTCTTGTTGCCCTCCTTCACGCATGCTCACCTCTCTGGTGGAGGCTGCTGCCCTTTGATGGGCTACATGGTCAAAAAAAAAATGCATGTATCACAGTTAAATTAGTCCTTTACCCTATTTTTTTAAATTTTTATTTTAAATCTGTAAACAAAAAATATTTATGGATATTAATTTATCTGTGTGTTTGTGTTTTTGTTCAATTTATCACTCGTGTACCTTGATGAAAAGGCTAAATTGCTTAAATTGCAAGTTATCCTTAAATTAAAAGTAATTTAATCTTTAATTATCTATATTGGCTAAAATCAAACATTACATCAGAATGCATGTTTTCAACGTTCTCGCCCAGCTCTGTCATGAACATAGATCCATATAGAATACAGCACCATGATTGACGTGCTGACACAGTTTTGATCAAACAAGCTATCTGGTGGTTTGGCCCTTTTTTCCAGTTTTTTCATGGACAGTCGCGTTTTTGCACAAAGAGCGTAAATTAGAAAACTGCTTAAACAAGATCGATATCTGCTGCATCTTGGCAACTTTTTGTATTGTTTGTACAAGTTGTACAACAAAACGAAAAGTACAAACTGTAAGTTCAGTCCAATTTAATAATCTGCTCAGTTCTCTAAAATAAGCAGCTTCAAAGACAAAAACTTTTGGAAAAACATAACTTAAAGCTTTTGTTCCAGACTGAAATAAAATAAGGGAGCAGGTGGAGAGCTTTAAGATTTGATAAGTACCAGATTGTGTGTGTGTGTGTGTGTGTGTGTGTGTGTGTGTGCGTATGTGTGTTTGCATGCAAAGCACAAATTTATTTCAGAAAACGGAAGCTTATAACAGTAGTTGAGTGCGAGTGTGTGAGAGAGAGAGACAAGGAGTGTTTTAGTTGTGTGTACATTCCTGTGTGTATGTGCATGCATGCATGTAGATGTATGTGTGTGTGTGTGCATGTGTGTGTAGGTGTGTGCGCGCGTGTGTGTGTAAAAGGCTGTTCACTTGGAAATTGTGTGTGTTTCTGTGTATGTGCACAACAATGCTTTTATGTGTCTCTGCAGCATGGAGTGTGTATTTTGTATATTTATGCGTATTTATTGCATGTGCATGTGTCGGTGTGTGTGTTTGTGTGTGTGTGTGTGGTTGTCTTCGTAATCAGCAGGCCCGCCACGCTGAGTTTCCCTGTTATTTCAGTCCAGTCGGTGTTTGTTTCTGGCTCTCTAGGACTACTTTGTAATGTTGGCAGCAGTGAAGACCTTGTTCAGGTGCAGTGGGGAACAGAGCTGCTGTTGAAAACAGGAATTAAGTCAACAGTGAAACCAAGATACTTCACTCAAACAGGGACATGTGTAACTAAAACATGTGACAGAAGTGACAGAAATTAAAGTTGTACTTACAGCTTTAGTTGTTGCCTTTTACAATTTTTTGCTTATTTTGGGGATATGTTGTCTGCTGGGGGTGCAGCACCACAAAAAAGACACAAGCAGAACAAAAAAAAATAACTACAACAACAAGTGATGACCACAACAGCTTTTCTTCTTCTTTTTAAAATACAGAAATTCTTCATTGTCTGCACTATTTGGACCACTCCTTTCTGCTACATTGTCCTTAAATTGGGGGTTTACGTACTGTATAAACTGGGCTACTGTATACCCAGTAAACTCCCTGAAAGCTATAGTAAAAAAAAAAAACCTGCACTTTAAACTTACTAATTGTGTTATTAAAATATAATAATAGTATGTACTGGAAAAAAGAGCAAGTAAATTGAAAAAAACTTAGAAATGTGTCAGTGTCAACAGACTGTTCTGCTCTGCAATTAGATGTCTTTAAAGTTTCTGATTGCAGTGCCACTATTTACGGGCAAACTGTACAGTTTGTTCTCTATTTTGAATTAATAATAAATTAAGATAATTACATGTAATTATTTAAAACATAACAAAATGTGCCGTGTCTGTCGTTACAAAGGTACAGAAAATGAGCCACGTACACTGATTAGCAACAACATTAAAACCACTGACTGAGGTGAATAACACTGATTATCTTGTTACCGGGGCGCTGTCAGTGGGTGGGATATATTAGACAGGAAGTGAACAGTCAGTTCTTGAAGTTGGTGTGTTTGAAGTCGGGAAATATGTGAAGCATAAAAATCACAGCGACTTTGACAAGGGACAAAGTGTTACGGCTAAACGACTGGGTCAGACTATCTCCAAAGCAGCAGGTCTTGTGGGGTGTTCCTGGTAGGCAGTGGTTCGTACCTATCAAAGAGGGACAACCAGTGAAACGGTGACAAGGTCTTGGTCGCCCAAGGCTCATTGATGTCCGTGGGGGAATTACTGCTGCCTGTCTGGTGTGATTTCACAGAAGAGCTACTGTAGCCCAAACTGCACAAAACCTTAATGCTGTTATGATAGAAAGGTGTCAGAACACACAGTACATCACAACGTGCTGTGTATGGAGCTGTGTAGCGGAGTTCCTACATCGACTCCTGTCCTCTACTGGAAGCACCTACAATAAGACATGTGAGCCTCAGAACTTCATAATGCAGCAACAGAAGAAGGTGGTTTTATGAATCATGCTTTCTTTAACGTGATGTGGATGGCCCAACGTGTTGTCTACCTGGGGCAGCAAGAGGTGGCAGCAGCATGAACTANGTGTGTGCGCGCGTGTGTGTGTAAAAGGCTGTTCACTTGGAAATTGTGTGTGTTTCTGTGTATGTGCACAACAATGCTTTTATGTGTCTCTGCAGCATGGAGTGTGTATTTTGTATATTTATGCATATTTATTGCGTGTGCATGTGTCGGTGTGTGTGTGTGTGTGTGTGTGTGTGTGTGTGGTTGTCTTAGTAATCAGCAGACCCGCCGCGCTGAGTTTCCCTGTTATTTCAGTCCAGTCGGTGTTTGTTTCTGGCTCTCTAGGACTACTTTGTAATGTTGGCAGCAGTGAAGACCTTCTTCAGGTGCTGTGGGGAGCAGAGCTGCTGTTGAAAACAGGAATTAAGTCAACAGTGAAACCAAGATACTTCACTCAAACAGGTCCATGTGTAACTAAAACATGTGACAGAAGTGACAGAAATTAAAGTTGTACTTACAGCTTTAGTTGTTGCCTTTTACAATTTTTTGCTTATTTTGGGGATATGTTGTCTGCTGGGGGTGCAGCACCACAAAAAAGACACAAGCAGAACAAAAAAAAATAACTACAACAACAAGTGATGACCACAACAGCTTTTCTTCTTCTTTTTAAAATACAGAAATTCTTCATTGTCTGCACTATTTGGACCACTCCTTTCTGCTACATTGTCCTTAAATTTGGGGTTTACGTATAAACTGGGGTACTGTATACCCAGTAAACTCCCTGAAAGCTATAGTAAAAAAAAAAAACCTGCACTTTAAACTTACTAATTGTGTTATTAAAATATAATAATAGTATGTACTGGAAAAAAGAGCAAGTAAATTGAAAAAAACTTAGAAATGTGTCAGTGTCAACAGACTGTTCTGCTCTGCAATTAGATGTCTTTAAAGTTTCTGACTGCAGTGCCACTATTTACGGGCAAACTGTACAGTTTGTTCTCTATTTTGAATTAATAATAAATTAAGATAATTACATGTAATTATTTAAAACATAACAAAATGTGCAGTGTCTGCCGTTACAAAGGTACAGAAAATGAGCCACGTACACTGATTAGCAACAACATTAAAACCACTGACTGAGGTGAATAACACTGATTATCTTGTTACCGGGGCGCTGTCAGTGGGTGGGATATATTAGACAGGAAGTGAGCAGTCAGTTCTTGAAGTTGGTGTGTTTGAAGTCGGGAAATATGTGAAGCATAAAAATCACAGCGACTTTGACAAGGGACAAAGTGTTACGACTAAACGACTGGGTCAGACTATCTCCAAAGCAGCAGGTCTTATGGGGTGTTCCTGGTAGGCAGTGGTTCGTACCTATCAAAGAGGGACAACCAGTGAAACGGTGACAAGGTCTTGGTCGCCCAAGGCTCATTGATGTCCGTGGGGGAATTACTGCTGCCTGTCTGGTCTGATTTCACAGAAGAGCTACTGTAGCCCAAACTGCACAAAACCTTAATGCTGTTATGATAGAAAGGTGTCAGAACACACAGTACATCACAACGTGCTGTGTATGGAGCTGTGTAGCGGAGTTCCTACATCGACTCCTGTCCTCTACTGGAAGCACCTACAATAAGACATGTGAGCCTCAGAACTTCATAATGCAGCAACAGAAGAAGGTGGTTTTATGAATCATGCTTTCTTTAACGTGATGTGGATGGCCCAACGTGTTGTCTACCTGGGGCAGCAAGAGGTGGCAGCAGCATGAACTACTGGAAGAAGGCAAGCCAATGGAGGCAGTGTGATGCTCTGAGCCATGTTCGGCTGGGAAACCGTGGGTCCTGGCTTTCATGTAGATGTTACTTTGACACCGAAACATTGTTGTAGATCCCATACACCCTTTAATGGCAGCAGTATTCCTTGCTGGCTGCAAGAAGTGTTGGAGAATGGCTCGAGGAACATGAGGTGTTGACTTGGCCTCCACATTTCCCAGATCTTAATCCAGTTGAGCATCTGTGGGGTCCATTCATTTACTAGCCGTATCCCCTGGGGTCAAATCAAGCTCGAGCCTATTGTACAAAGGTGGGGTACTGCATAGGTTATCTGCGCTTCCATGTACCAACAGAGAACAATCCACTCTTACACCGATGGCCAACTTACAATCACCAGTTAACCTACTGTGCATGTATTTAGAGCAGGAAGCCAGCGCACTAGGAGAAAATCCATGGAGGCCCCACCTCGCAACCTACAGGACTTAAACGATCTGCTTATACTACAAGACACTTTCAGAGTCCATGTCTTGATGAGTCTGAGCTGTCTGACAGCCCAAAGGGCACCTACACAATATTAGGCAGGTGGTTTTAATGTTGTGGCTGCTCGGTGTATATTTACTACCAAATCTCGAATGAAACCTGTGTTGATAAAAGCTGTTTCCATGTTGAATCTTCTCTCTCAGTCCATCTGTTTCTGTTATTGTCTTCCTTTGAATTCATGTGTTTGTAGTTTTCTTATCTCCGTCTCTCTGTTTTTGCTGCTATCTTACTTTTAGTCTCTTTCCTGCTTTCATCCGTTACAAAGAGACACTTTGCAAATCCAAAGCTGACTTTAATACACACACACACACACTCACATAGTCAAACACACGTCCTCTTACTATTATATGTGGCTAATGATGGAGAAATGTTAATGTTAGGAATGGGATACTTTGTGAGACGGAGAGACCTTCAAAAGCTTTCTAACTGCACCATGAATGTGTGCTCTGCTGTCGTTCGCTCTGTTAAGGATGAAACACACCAACTGTCAGTGGAGATCAGGTAACACTGGGGAAATGTGTGCACTCACACAACGCACTAACTGTATTACATGCCAAGGACTCTCGGTTTCATGCCTATTAACATGTGCACACACACAAACAAAAAATGATTGACAACTCAGAGAAGAAACACGGCTGAGGTTGCCAGAGAGCATCTGCTATGCTATGGATTTATGTTGCAGGGAAACTTATGGAAGAAGTGAGATTATCTATGCTAACGCCTGACTGACTTCTCAGGCAGGTTTCATGTGAGTGCATTGCGATTGGACTGGCTAATCTCCTTCCTGGTGTGGAGGCATCACACCGTAACACAGGAACTTATAGAGAACCGGTTAAGCTCACTTCAAGGTGTTAGCTTCACGTGAGCTTTACTGTCGCTTTCTCCACGTGAATCACATGTTACATCTGAAAAGACATGAATCAGAGCTAGTATGACATATTTTTAAACCTATGTCTTGTTTTTGGTCTATTTTAAGTTCATGTTTCTAACTTTTTCCTGTTAGACAACCTTATGAGGCTTTAAAGGTCCCTTCTCTTGCAGCTTTTCAGCAAACTAACGAAAGTCTAACGTGCCCTCAGAATGTGTCTTTTCAGTTCACAGAGGGCTGGATTCATGGCTATAATAAGCATCTTCATTTTGTCTTAGCCCTTCTAAGTTTTTAAAACAAACAAAACACAAAACAAATAGATTTCCACCATATGGAGCCTTTAATAAATGCCTCAAACTATACTTTCATACAGTCATTTTCAATATTATAATGTAAATAAATTGCTTGTATAGATGTTTGTGAAGACTATAATATGAGCAGAGCTTCGATATTTCAGTCCAGCCAAGTTTTACAAAATAATGTGTGATTGCTACATTTGTCCACAGTACAAAATGTATTCCTTTTACAAAACGGGCGATAAAATTGTGAGCTGCGTCCATTTTTTTAACGGCTATTCTTGAGGCGGGCATCGTCACGCCCAGCAACTTGGAAAACAACCGCCATTGTGTCTACCATTTGTATTGGTGTATTTTGTTTTGAAACCATGATCGTCTCCTAAATCTGATCAAGTAGTTTTGATGCATAAACTTAAAGTATTTTTGTTGCATAAACAAAAGCAAACAGCCACTTAAAATGACGGAAAACAGCATAAAAAAGGTCAGAAAAGCTTTTGCACAGATTTATTTTAACCTCAAGCAAGATCTTTTCCTAAACGTAACCACCTTGCTTTGATGCATTACCTTAAAAGAGCAGCTCTGAAGCACAAAGCGACTAAAAATGAGTTAACAGTGAGTGAAAATGCCACAAAACAAGCGTCCCACATTGAATTCAAACCCTAGTCTCTTAGATCAAAGTCTTGTGGTCTGTGCTTCCTCCTTTTGTTGCTCTTTTAGTGCATAATGTGGACACAAGCTAACAGAGAAGAACAGGCTGGAGAACATCGTCTCGTCTTTCCGTCTTCATTGTGAAATTAGTTCATTTTTGTAATATGGATGAACACAGTTATGCATTTTGCTCTGAGGTTGTTTAGTCATTCACAGGCGTACTTCCTGTAATCGCCTCCAAGTCAAGCTGCTGTGACATTTAAAAAAAAAGACTCAAGATGATACAGTATTGAAAGAGTATTTGGATGCCGACTTCTGCTGAAGTGGAGAATCTACGACTGACTTTAAGCTGTCTATAACACCTTGTTCCAGCTGTTTTTACCACTAAACTGGATCCACCCAGAACTCTTCCAAAGCTGCAGGCGGATTGTTATTCTCTGATTAAACACATGATCGCTTCAGAGATTCCCTGTAAACAAGAGAAAGCCACTTAATGAATGCATCTATTCCTTCACATTTAAGATATAAATTATTTATTCCAAAGCTGGCTCTTTAAAGCGTTGTTAAGTGCGATTCTCCGAACTTTGATAAATTGACGCTCAAGTTCATGCCGTAACCTTATATCTCCGCTTTAATGAGGTCACAAAGAAACACAGAATTCCAGGATTGATGGTACCTCAAGTTCACTTTGAGCAGCGAGGCACAATAACGTGAAAACTTTAATTACATTCCGAGGAAGATGATTACATTTTAAAGTTGCACAACTCTGCTTCAAGGTTGATTTTTATTTATTTATTTAGTTTTTTCTTTAAGTTAGAAATTGCGCGGTTGACAGTTAACAGACATTACACTCATTTATCATCAAGATTAATGCGGGATAGAAGTCAGATCAAAACGTGGAGCCAAATAATAGACGTTGGAATAAAACCTTACTCACAATAAAGTGGCTCATTTAAAAAAAAACAACAATTTTATTTGAATAAATTCTTAGTTTGGGCTTGTATGTGTTGTTGAGAGATTTCAGATTATGGTTAACACGACAGTTGCAGTTGTGTAAATACAGTTAAGGGCATTATCATGTGGATTAATTTGGTTTAATAAAAAAAGAAACAAGAAGTTGGCTCATGTCACAACATCCAGCTGACCCCTGACAGCGCTGGCTGTTTCCCTGTGAGGCCTCTACATCATCAAGACTGTGCCTCTTGGCCTCACTGCTGAATCTGTGTCTCTTTAGTTCTGTTGCTGAGCTAATGAGACTGTCTCTCTGCAAACGCTGTAGGCCAGACTGTCCAGCTGCGTAACCTAACAATACAGATGATGTTGCACACAGATACAGATGCACACCCGCCGCCTGTGACAGCTCCTAAGCAGCTGATTTGTCAGGGGCCAGGCCCGGCGTACAAGCTAAATGTTCCAGAGTCGTGCCTGTCAAATCTCTCCCGACGCTAACGCGGAGACGGAGAGGGGCCACAATGATGACATCAAAGCCATGCTGCTGTCAGACCCCAGAGTCCAGCTGTCAGGGTTTTTACCTCATTCTGATTTTGTGGCTTCTGTCCAAAGGAGCATGCCGTTCTTTTATATCCTCCTCCCTCAATGCAATATTCTCTCCTTTGGCCACTTGTATCACCATCTCCCCTCCTGCTCACTCAAGTCACTCACAGGCACTCAGCTTTGATAAAATCACTTCACTTTCGATGCAGCTTTTATCTCCTTCTCTTTTTTTTCCTTTCAGACTTTGTGCTGTTCGTTTTCCAGGAGAGGGAAGGGGAGATGTGAGAAGTGTGAAACTATTTTTTAAGTGGCCACTCAGACCACATAGAAAATGTACTTTTATAATAAAAAGAAATACTATATAATGATATTCCTTGTGAGCTAGTCCTCTACGTGTCTGCTGCAGAGATGTAAAGGCTGACCAGACTCTCTGAAACAGATCATCCAAAAACCACTTCACCTGT
This sequence comes from Stegastes partitus, assembly GCF_000690725.1. Taxonomy (NCBI): domain Eukaryota; kingdom Metazoa; phylum Chordata; class Actinopteri; family Pomacentridae; genus Stegastes; species Stegastes partitus. The sequence goes on along the minus strand of NW_007578968.1, from coordinate 125,433 downwards.
TTTAGTTTTTGTGGGGACAATTAAGTGCAACTGTATGAATGGCTTTGAGAAGATATTATCTAAGGGTTTGTGCTCTTTTTAACAGTTATAAATGTTTCAGATTAGGTCAGATAAAACGTCTGAGGATCTAACTTGAACATCATCACAGAACTGTGATGAGCACAGAGGAATAGAGTGAATCATTTTACTTTTAGTATCTGTTAATCCTACAACCTGTTCACACAGCATTATGTTGAGGATTTGTAGTAGCAGTATTGTACTGCAGTGTAAATTAAAGTTATATCACAATTCTACATTAACATGTATAAAAACAGCTAGAATGACTTCATATGTTGTTGACTTGTGTGCTTACATTATTCCAGATGTTTCCAAAAAAAGCTTAAACCCACAGAAAGTCACATCCTATACATTTTGTCAGCTATTGCAGTGAGGACAACAACTCCCATGATCCCACATTACTTCACAACTTCATGAAACTACATTTTATATTCTTACCTCCGCCAAGGAGGTCATGTTTTGGCCGGTGTTTATCAGTTTGTTTGTTGGTTTGTTTGTTTGTTAGCAAGATAACTTAGGAACGGCTTTTTGTGAAATTTTCAGTAAATGTTAATAATGGCACAATGAACAGATGATTAGATTTAGGTGATATTCTAAGTTACCATCTGGTTATTTTCTCATAAAAGAATAAATGCTGTTAAGTGTCACAGTTGCGCAGAATGCTGTCGTTGCGCCATTTGTCCACTAGATGGAGCTCTGTCTCTATTCAGTCTTTCATTCCTCACCGCTGGCTTCTCAGTAGTACAGGAGGAAGCTACAGCCAGGATACATCACAGGAGTGGGCTGAGCAGAGCTACTGACAGATAAGTTCATAACAGCGTTGTGACATTAAGGATGACTCAACATGTCTCTTGTTTCACTTTAACTCTCTTTGCCGTGTGTCATGATGACTGACGCGTGCATCATTGTGTCGGTCATACTTTTCGTTACGTTGCATTGCTAAAGTTGTGATAACCGAGCTTAAGTTACTCCTTGTCTGTTTATGTTAACAATAACATTGCTGTCGTTATGCCAACCTAGCAAAGCGTTAGCTAACAGCTTAAAAGCCAGTAAGTAACTGCAGAAATAACGTAAGTGTACAAAATATTAGAGAGTACAGAACGACTGTTCATCACTCTGTCAGCTTGTTATTAATGACATCAATGTTAACTCAAATGCTAAAGGTATGTTTTGATTATCCATGAATCTAACAGTGTCGATAAAATGAATCCAGGACTTCAACACTGGCTGGAAATCACAATATGGTGGAAATGAGCTGCTTTGCGGAAGTCTGCGCTCTCCGAGTGCTTTTCTAGTTTTAACTGAGAAAGCACTAGCAGCAGAAATTACATATTGTGCACTCAAAACCTGAATATCTTGGTGTTTGTTGGTGTTCACTGATTTAAATCCTCACCTTGTTGCAATAAAAGCAAGGGCTGAAAAATGAGGCCAACTCGGACGTGCCAAAAACGGCAGTTCCTGAAATGGCCACTTGAAGCAGGCTTCAAAAGCGAGTCAATCCAGATAGACCTGCATGTTACAATGTCAACATTTACAGCAGATATAAACATGTTTACAGCCTGGTACACAAAACATGTTTTGGTCTCTGTGGCTAATTTCCCCTTTCATGACAAGGCGACAGGGGGTGATTTTTTTTATGCAACTCACTCATTTAAAATGTATTAAGGCTTAAAGCTGTGTATAGTATGAGTGACAGGTGGATGCTGTTATAGGACAGTCCGTGGCCTGGAGATGTTTGCATCACCCGCCTCAGCTCAACTCACGCGCCACCTCTTTGCTCAGTTTTTAGATTAGCCAGGAGTTTATTAGAGTCAGGCACTGCCATGATGGTGACAGCTGCAGCCACCACATTACGCTTCCAGTGTGAGTGTAGTAATATGTGCATCGGACTTGGAGCTTTTAACCAGAGCACAGAGACGTGGTGTTGCTTTGAAACAACACTGGTAATCACTAAAGATTTATTTTACAGTCGATGCTGTTGATAGTCTTGTTTGGCACTAGGTTTGTGCATCTCTCTTCGTCTTGTCTCTCTCATGATTAAACATATTTACAACATGCCATTTGGTGTTTTACTGTATGTCATTGCTGACAAAATGTTAGCTAATCATGAGCTTCACTCATTAACACTAATATATTTAAAATGACACACTAATGCTTACTTACGCAAGATGACAATTACACAAGGGAGTAAAGGCGAGATGAGAACAGCCATTGAAGATCATTAATTGATGCTTTCTTAGATGCCAGGCATTTGTTTGAATTTAATTTACAACAATGGCAATGAGGACTTGGTAGCTGGGACGATTTTGATCCCAGTTTCACATTACGTAAGCGTCCTGAAATGTAATCATGCCAGAAAAAATGGCACTTACAATAGCACCGTTGGCCCTTGGCAGTCGCCACATCTGTACGTACAAAGACAGAGATAGTGAAGGGAGTGCCAAGGCCGCCCTGATTAATTAATCAGAAACTACAAAGTGAATTATTAACCAGTCCTAGTATGTTGTGCTCACATATTATGCAATATACATGTTTTATGCTTTTAATTATGACAAGGACACATTGTGGAGGTCTTGTATGAGCATTCCTGAATTGCCTGTGATGTTTTATGCATGGCCAGGACCCGCGGTTTGGCGAGTGTTTAAACACAGCATCAAGAGAGCAGCCTCTTCAACCCCGCTGTGGTCCAGTGTGGGCTGACTTGGTGGAAAGTGTTGACCTTGTTTTGTTGCCTGCGTGTACCAAAGCTGGGTTTTGTCATTTAATTCAAGTGGACTGCAGGTTAAATCCGAGCTCGGGCTGATACTCCTGTTTAACGTGGTGACCGAGGAGACTGTATTTCAGCTACTGAGAAACTTGTTTCCAGGAAATACCTCCCAGGCAACAAGGGCAGGATTTACATTTGGAGAGCATTTTGTTCAAATTTTGCTTTCCGTCTCCTTATAACAAGTGTCTGTATTGCAAAGACAGCAGCTTGGGACTTCCATCACATGGAGTCTTACATCCTTGCCTTCTCTCTTTCCACAGTGCAAGAAAAAAAAAAAAACAAGAAGCAAAGAAAGCCACAGCAGGAAAATGTTTCACTGTAAACACACAGTAGTTCAAGATTTTCAGCCAGGATCGAAGTCTTTGGTCAAAAGCATTGATTTTATGTTGGAGGGGGGGAATGTGTTTAATACCATAGGGTGTAGTTACTTTTCACTTCTGAAAGTGTTTTTTGTTGCCAGGCAACAATTTAGCTCAAACGTTGTATTTGAAGGTTTTTTTTTTCCTTCCTCCAGACTTGAATGGCGAAAAGCTGGCAGCAAATTCACTGAGCAGTTGTGAAGACCCTGACGCATATGTGACTACTTTACGCTTCTCTTCCATTGACAGCTCCCCTCTCCTGCTTATCGGCGCTCTCTGTGAAGTGACATTTAGTGGTGCTGTGTGTGTGTGTGTGTGTGTGTGTGTGTGTGTGTGTGTGTGTGTATGTGTGTGTGTGTGTGTCTGCGCGCGCTTGTGTAAGTACTGTATATATACATCCAGATTTCCTCTCTGCCATTACACGACCATTCCATGATCCTGTATCGTGGAACATTTCGTTCACATAACCACATGAGCGAATGCATGCTTGCATGAAGCAATAAATTTGTATCGCCCTGCAAATGTAGGGAATACAACCTGCAGAAGCAGAGAGTGATCTCTATAGGAGGTAATGGGAAAAATGCTTTACAAACTGAATGCATTCTTTCAGCATTCCTTTCAATTTGAACTAGATTGTCTCTGACTGAGAACTTGAGGATACTATACACGCCCAGACAATCGATTGGTCACCCCTGCTTTATCACCCATTTTACTCTAAATGAGACTATCATTTACAAAATGAACACCATGCTGTTTAAAGGAGACATGAAACCAGTGATTGAGACCATAAACCTATTAGGAAAATGTTTACTGGGATAGCAAATCAAATAAAAGTGGGGTTGTTTTCTCGTAAGGCGCCTTTCCACTTTAGGAACTTGGGGGTTGTTACAAGGTGACCCTTTGTTTTTCAGTTTTCATTGTAGCGTAGGATCTGACAGCTTCCACCGCAATGTCAACGCCAAGTACGCCGAGACTATGACAAATAGTAGCGACTAACCTCTAGTTAGTAACCTCCAGTTCTGTGAGCGCACAGGCAATAGCACAATGGAGGGCTTATTAGCGTGAAGGCGGAAGTTTACCTTGAAGATGGCAATGTTTGAGAGGTGAAGATCTCGGCAAGGACATCGATAAATAGGGTTTATTGTCCCTTCTGAGTTTAAGAAATCTGCATTGAGACCCACAAAGCAGTTTTTCAGGGCCGCTCAGAAGTACCTGGTGTGGAGCACATACATATTTCTACCTTGAAAAAGACGTTCTGAAGGGTTCTTACACAATAGTTCAGCATTCATTAAAACAGTTTGCAAATTCCTGCAGACAAAAATGGCCTAATGACTTACTATATGACTATACACTGACTTCTCCTTGCAACCTAAAGAGTGAACCTTGCTGTTTGTTAGAAAAACGCACGTTTATGTCACATCAGCTTCACTTTTCAGACCTGCAGGCTACAGCCATGTTTTATGTACAGTCTGTGATTACAGTTTATTTTCAAAGCCATGTCGTAAATTAATTTATGGTTTAATGGTATTAAGCGTGTGAATTAAAGGTAGCTTAACCACCCACATCATGCTGCAGAAATTCCACCAGAGTAGGAAGCTGAGATAGCAGCTCCTGAGATCTGCCAAGACATTTATCCTAAGTAGGTCTTTTCTTTATTGTAAATGGACTCAGCTACACCACCGCTTCAGGTAGTCAAGTCGACTAGATATGGGACTATCAGAAAAGATGTTTTTATTCACATATTGGAGAAAATAGATTTTAGCTTTAGTTACAGCGAACTGTGGCTATTTTGGCAAATAGTTTTTCTTGAAAAGAGCTCTTTTGTTGTATCTGTGAATCCATGAATTAGCAGACCACGATGCAGCGAAAGGATGATTTCAGATTTTGAGGTTAAAACAGATTCCAAAAGTAAAGACTGTGAAGCTTATTTCAGTTTTGACTAAACCTGTAACAAAGCTTCGTGTGTCTTCCTTCATATTGATTGAACAGGATGTGTGCAATTTATGAAGCGCCTGAAGAGGACAGAAATAGGCCACAAGATGCTCCAACGAAGCCTCGCACACCTTCATGTTCGTATATGTGCCCATATGATAAATAAAAATAGACTTATTAAGGCTCCGTGTCATACGCGCTGTTGAAAAAAAGAAGAGGAGGGGAGGAAGCTCGGAAAGAGCAGCGTTGAGATGGCTGCATGTAAGCAGACAGATGTAAGAGGACAGAATCAGCCTTGTACCAGCATCAGTATGCCACAGCAGTTTCTGCTCTGCCCTCTCGTTCCTCTCTGCAAACAAGAGACAGCACCTGGCCTCTTCAGCCCTCCTCTCTGTCTCCACAAGAGGATGAATCTGTCATGATGTCCATTAGTGTTATTACTGCTCTGACATCCGTGAAAGCAGTCAGGGTGTCCCTTATTGTGTTGACATAGCATGAAACCCGCGCTGGCATGCACAGCCTAATCTGACACATCAGATTTACCCGCTCCTGCCCCGTCTCTTTTACCCTGCATGCAGCAGAGTTTAGTTATCCACTGCTACTCTCCTAAACGTACGTACTTATCCTCTACTTGGGGCTACAGTGAACATCTTATCTACTTCTCTCTGGACACTGCGCTGCATATCATCTACCAACTTTCTTGTAGGCTCAGAGGGGCAAAACGTGAAAATGCCATGACATAAATATGCAGCCAAAGGCAGCTAATATGCCTCAGTAATTGGAATATGCATTTGTGGAAATTCTTGTCACCACATTTTCCACGAGTTGTTGCACACAGTGATTCACACACAGTCACTGACTCAGCACTGGGACACGACAACATAAGAAGTGCTGATGGTTGTCTTTAATTAGCTTTAAGTGATGAGGCAGGTTGCATTCACAAGTGAGCATGTGACAGTGACGCCACTGTTGGCAAAACATGAAGTGATGCAGTAGTCAGCTGAGTGGAAAGTGAGTTGTGAATTTGTACTTGTAAACTGGTAGATGGGTGGATGCATGACGTCATATCACACGTCTATAACATTTTGATACCTTAAAAAAAAAAGCGCTATAACACATTTTCCCATCAGTGCACAGAACTGTGTTTCATTGCAGACAGTGTTTCTGGATGGGAAGCCAGTGAGGGATCCTTTACATGTTGCTACACCAGAAACTCCCATTGGCCAGATGTCGTCATCATAGTTCACAGAAATGAAAACATCTGGATAAAAGTAGCAGCTTTAGGCTTCTTTCCGGCAACTATTTCTTTTTGTATTTGTGTTTTTCTATTGTGTATGTTGCTCTCTCTTTTAAAGGTATATTATCCCCCTTAGAAAAAAATAAATAAAAATCCAGCTCAAAATACTGCAAAGATGTTTCATTTCACGATGACTGTACTATCCCTTCGATGACTCTTTCTGCATGTGTGATTGACAGCGCAGAGAAAAACAGCTGGCCACAGCTGGCACTGGGACACGGGTGTAAGTCCAGGACTTACTGCTTCTAACTTTCTCTCTGAGTGATTATTTGACATAAAAATATCACAGCCTGCACAGCCTTTGCTTTCCATTTGTATTGCCACAGTTTGGGAAATGACTATGAAGTAAGTGCTGGTTAAGATGTGGTCATAACCGCCTGCATCTCAGTCACTTCAGCCCATGCTCATTTGTCTGACAACAGGAACAGAAAAATATGTAAATCAGAACAGCTTTTTGGGGAATATGTGAGCACAGAGAGCAGAGGAAAAGCAAACACACTGAATTTAGGTTACACTGAAGCACAACAGGCGAAAACACAGAAACACATCCAGGCCTTTGTTTACTGGTCTCAGAATAAAAGCTTCCACCATCTCTGAATGCTCCTCAGCATCACAGATTCTACACTGATCCGACCTGTGGCCATACAATCAAAGCTATCGTTAGCAACATTAGCTGCACAACATGCTAACAATCAGGATTTTTCTACTGTTGTGGGGAAATTGCGATCAACAATAAAAGTAATCCAGTAGATCTTTCATCGCTCAAATGCTGGGCGTGCATGAAGACTCTTGTGTTCGCTCTTGTAGCCAACAGCAGAACATGGGCCGTGCTTTGCTTGTGGTTGACACATTTTACAGTTAGGAAAAGCGGCTCTAGAAAGTAAACCTCATGGACTGTGAGGCAGCTGCTCATCCTGGATGACTCACCTGGAAGTAGCAAGTGGACAGATTGTGCAAAGTCTGTTGGGTAGTTAGCTTTTAGGGAGCACTGAAGCTAAATTCATACCCGCCTATAAAGCTGGGAGGCTATCAGGCTGTGGGGGGGCTTAAGTAATGGCAGAAGTAAACATCGTCATATCTAAGCAGCTTTTACTTTACAACTCCAAGTTTTTAACAACCACAAAACACAATGAAATCTGATTTTCACCATATGAGACCATTAAAGCTGTTATGGATTGTATTGTGCACCTCGCTGCAAGCAAGTTTTTAAAATGAGGGAAAGTGCAGTCTTTTCATCTTTATTTATCTCTAAAGCCTTGATTATATTTATTTTTCAAGCATTGTTGAAGTGTGAGTGTGAATTTAATTGCTTCTGGGAAAATAGGAGGTAACTTTTTGAAAAGGAAGTCCCCATGGGCCTCAAATGTGAAACATTTATTAACCAGCAGTCTTTTCATTGCACCTGTTTATTAATGAATTTGAATCTACAGCAGCCTTGTGTTATCCGTGCTTTGATTGTGAATTGGTTTTTAAAATATTTCTTCTCACCTGCATTTAAAAAAAAAAGAAGAAGAAAACTAAAGTGTCTCTTCATTTTTCCAAGCTGTGGTACAACAAACTCTTTATTGTTCTTTTACAGAACAATCAAATGTGTATTTTAATGCAAAACAATTAAACTCATCTGGGGTTTCAGATCAAAAGAGAAGCAGTAGTTTAAAAAAAAAAACAGGAAAATGTTGGCCTCCCACAATGGCTGTGTGTTCCAGTCCCAAGCACCAGAGAGTAAAACGAAGCGTTGCCCAGGCTTTGTTCTGAGCCTTGCTGGATGTCGATTAGCCATGCTAGCACCGGCCATGTGGCTGCGCGCCCCTGCCTCCAGAGTCGCTCAGTGGAAGTGGGTCTGAATGCTCAGATGACAACGCTTCATCGACATCAGACACAAAATGACAAAGTAAACACAAAATATTAAATGTGTCAGTCCTAAAAAATGCAAGTTTTTTTTTGCGTGTTTGCACCATCCCTCTTTAGGAGATTTGTGGGGATTTGGCGTTCCGGTCAATGACAGCATGACAGTTCAAAGTGTTGTTGATTTTAAATGCAACCAAACAGCATTTGTATGAACAGCAGAAAAACTCAGAGGGACACGTCGTAGAGGCCGCCTTTGCAGGATGTGAATCTGGCACACCAACGAGGCGGTCTGAAAAATGCGACTTTTTTTGCTTCAAGAAAGTTAATGTTGGTGCTCTGCCCCTCCCCATAGCAGTGGATCGATTGGCATGACTTGCTTCACGTCGCTACCCCTTTCATCTGTCACTTCTCAACTTAGGAAAGGCAAGAAAATACCTGAAAAAATAATCTTTAAAAAAGAGAGCATGTGTTTGTCAGACCAGCATCTTCCCCTGGTTCATACCTTGATCTGTCAGTTATCCTGTTGTGCTCTGTAACTTCCTTGGAATTATTTGGCCAGAAGCTGAGAGAAGCAACACTGGTACTGCAAAAAACAAAACCATGAAGACACTAAAAAAAAAAAAAAGAGCACAGCCAAAGTTACCGAAATGAAAGTTAAAATGAAACTATTTTGAACCATGTTTCATTTGCTCGTCTTTGATTTTGTCATGTGTTTTGCCATCATTCCTGGTATTTTTAAATGCAATTACTACCCTCACTTTGATGCCCACAGTCCACTGGCAGCAGGACTGGATGACCTACATGTTTAATGTCTTGAACATGAGCCAATCTTTGGCAAATAAGGGGTGTTGGGAAATATAGAGTTTCATGATCAGGCAACTTATAAACAAAGTTCTGTGTTTCTTTTTTTTTTTTTTTTTTTTTTTAATCTATCAACCAAAATATCAGTTTAAACATCCTTCACGGTCTAGAAACCTTTCATACATTATGTTGTCGTACATGTACAGTTTGCACTCCACTCTCCTAAACCCTTGAGAGAAATATCTGGCTCTTTAGCTGCTCCACTATGTTTACCCGGCAGTTGCTACGTTTGTCGCTTCATTAAAATCTGTCAAGGATAAACAGCTGTAACTCTTATGACCTTCCAAAAACAAACCCAGAAACACTTGGCTGGTAAATTTTAATCTATTACGGCAGGGAGAAAGGCAGAATTTGTCCAGCATATCTGTGAATGCATACTAAACCAGCTGGTGCTGCGGCCAAGAATGATTCTACAAGAGCAGTGAGATCGAACCAAAACACTAAAGTGGCGAGCCAGAATACAAAAACAATGATTTGAAAGACGCCATGAAGCTATCGAGAGCCGAGGAGAACTGCAGAGTAGGGTGATGATTGTTTGTGGGTTCATCGCTATGAGCAGCCTCTTTCTCATTATACATAGTCAAGCACCCCATGTTCAATATAAAAATATTGATTATCGCCAGGGAATGTGACAGAAACAGTTGCACGTTGCAGCTTTGACCTCAACAATTATTTATAAGGAGCACTTTCTTCTCTCTCTCTGCTCTGTTTTGCTGTCTCTGTCTGCAGGATGCCAAGTTTGTGGAGGAGAGGAGGAAGCAGCTGCAGGGCTACCTTCGCATGGTCATGAACAAACTGATCCAGACTCTGCCGGAGTTCACAGCCCGCCCCACCAAAGAGACCCTGCTGTCTCTGCTGCCTTTCTGTCTGTAAGTGGACACACACAGGAGTGTTCGATGCACACTGATGGCTTTTATGGGTAGCATGTGTAGACGTGTGCGTAGGTGAGATCGAGTCAAGGAATGGATTGCAGCACGTAGAAGCACGGCTGGTTCACCTGTCTGTGGAAGACACCTGCGGTTTTAAGGAAGTTTGAGTGGCAGAATATAAACAGGAGCAGCCAGGTAAACTGAACAGAAAGAAATGTTCTATTGTTTTTTATTTAACCTTTATTTAACCAAGAAAAGGCTCATTGAGATGAAAAATCTCTCTGTCTTTGAGTGTCCTGGCAGCAGCACAGTTGACAAGGTCACAACAGCATCCACACAATCATAACACATGGTGAAATTAAATGTAGACGGTAAGAAATCAACACATCAGCAGAGATCGGAAACATAACTAGCAAAAAGAATCATCTGTCAGAACATCTGCAGATGGATGTTTTTGCCTCCAAGTCATTTAAGAACACTTTCAAAGTGTTTACAGAGACCAGCTCTTGAAGTTTCAGGACTTTTTCCAAAGTGTTCGAGGTAGCGGGAGCAGCGAATTTAAACACTTTCTTTCCCTGTTCTGTTCTAACTTTGGGAACAGACGGTAACATAGATCCTGGGACCGTAGACTGTAAGTACTTGCAGGTTTTGTGCAAATAAAAACCTGTAAATAACAAGGAAGCAAGCCGAAAATACATTTATAGATTAGAACATGCCAGTGTTTTTTCCTTTGTGTGGTCAAATCTGACCATCCAACATGAGAGTACAGCAAAAAATGATGTGAGAAAGATTTAAAATTAGTGATAAACCTTAATTAGAGCACTGTGATAAACTGAATCTAAAACACTCAGGCTTTGAGCGGAAGCATTCATTTATATCGTGTCTTCGAAGTCCAACACAGATGTAAAAGTGGCGGCAACAAGTCCCTTTTTGACCTCAAAAGACAGGAAAGACTTGATTCTAAAATAAAAACCCAGTTTCAATTTCATTCTCTTTGCCAACTGCTGGATGTGAGATGTGAAAGAGAGACAGTCATCGATTAAAATTGCAAGGTATCTATACTGAGACAGTAGTCCAATCTGTACATCCTGAGAGGAGGTGATTGCAGGCAGGTTCTGTGGTTTTGATTTAGAATTTGTATGTCAATATATGTGTAGCTTTCTCTCTATCGTCATAACATTAGCTGGTGGATTTTAACTGTTTTTTGTTCAAAGTGAGCTCAAATATAGAGAAATCCACATTACTTACCTAATTAAAAAGTGTGGTCTCTCTCCAGTGTAGAAAGCCCACGGTTTGCCTGTCAGATTTTGGCATTATTAACAATTTAATAACACCGATTGAATCTGCAACAGTTTCCGAAAGAATTAGCTGTCATGACTGTTGTGGTAGTAGTTGTTACAGAATACAAACGGGGGGGAGGATTAATGTCACTGTAAATGCCAAATCCCTTGTAAACAAACTCCAGCATTTCTGTCTTTTACACTCACATTCACACATACAACGTATATGTTCTCTCACATACACATTCGCTCACGCACGGGCTAGCGAGTGTGAAAACGTGCGTCGGCTAACCACCTACTGACCAGGCTACATCCCACTAATATTCACATCAGCTTTCTGTGATCAGACAGTCTGTGTGAGCTGCAGATCCGTGCGACTGGAGGCATCCAGGCCGAATGCAGCAACAACATGTCTGACATAGATGGAGGCTTTTCACTTTGTGTTCTTGTTTAAAGCCACTATGTGTAGGGTTTTTTCTTTTGGTTGTGATTACAGCGTTCTCGAAATAATTGTAAGAAAATGAGCAGTTCCAGAGAAAACCTGTGTAGCCCATGCATTGTGTTTTGCTTCTCTCTGGCTTGATAAGGCTTTCACACCAACATGTTTCATTGGGTTCAAACAAACCCTGATTAGTTTGCTCATTTTGTGCAGTTAATCTATGAAAGCTGTGAAAAATGTGATTTTCTAACAATTTCAAAGGATAAACAGCTAAATGTATTTGCTGATTACGGTAGCTGTCAAGGAAGTGATCTCCTAAGCGGTGTGCTTAATTAGCCAACATCCCCTAACCGTGGTAACCATGGCAACATACATGTACACCTGCATGTGAAATCAGGGATTTGTACAGATACATCGGACAGAAAAGGAGTAAAACGAGGATGTGTTTTCTTTTGTTGTTTACTTTCTCCCACGTTTTCAGGTTTTAACGATTCAAAATGATTCATGTCATAAGAGGTCTGGTTGAGGTTTGGACGATGTGCATAATAAATAGTTTCTTTGTGAGCTCATGAAGGAGGGTTATTGAACTCATAGGAGC